>NC_081574.1:19362274-19419882 GCF_022355385.1 Mustela nigripes
TGATTTTTTTTTTTAAAGATTTTATTTATTTATCAGAGAGAGAGAGGGGGAGAGAGCGAGCACAGGCAGACAGAATGGCAGGCAGAGGCAGAGGGAAAAGCAGGGTCCCTGCTGAGCAAGGAGCCCGATGTGGGACTCGATCCCAGGACACTGGGATCATGACCTGAGCCGAAGGCAGCTGCTTAACCAACTGAGCCACCCAGGCGTCCCCATGGAGTTGATTTTTAATTCATACATTGATTAATACAAGTGTCAGATCAAGAAATGTTATTCCAACTAAGGTTAAAATAATATTTATAGGTAAAACTTTTATTTATTTATTTATTTATTTATTTATTTATTTGAGAGAGAGAGAGAGAGCAAGACAGAGAGCATGTATGTGAACATGGGGAGGGGCAGAGGGAAAGGAGAGAGAGACTCTCAGGCAGACTCCCCTGCTGAGCACAGAGCCCTACACTGCTTGACTCTGACCATGAGATCATGACCTGATCTGAAGTCAAGACTCAGTTGCTTAACCAGCTGAGCCACCCAGGTGTCCCTTTTCCATTTTAGCTACAGAAATTTTGTTCACCCAAGAGTCACTGTTCTTGGCTGAAGGATGTCACCCTGATGCTTTCCATTTCCTTGGCCATCAACTTATAAGATCTCATATTAAAAATAATGGTCTCATTGTGAACGTTGATTTCATACATTAGGATTAATTCTCTTTGAAGATCTGATGCTCAAATAGAATTTGATAATTTATAGTGGCCCATGTTTTAATTTGAGAACGAATGTACTTAGGACATCTTTTGGTTGCTTTTAGTAGGGTGCTAATTTTACTTAAAAATCTAAATCTAATTTTCATCCTTTTTTTGTGGAAGTAAAAATTAAAATCAGGTGTCAGGTGATCTGAATGATTATAGGCCTATTGTCACCCTTTCAACAAATTTTAATGATGAATCATAGAATAATTCCACTTTCATTACCCTAATAGTTTTGAGAAACAGTGTGTTCTACAGACCCCATTGGGTATATGTCTCCTCCAAGGTCATCATAAGGTCTATTAAAAAAAGAAACAGATTCTCTTAACACATTCTGGCTTGGAGTAGATTTATTCTTATATTACAATGTAGAATTTGGGCCAGGATACATTGCTGATTGGTTGCCTATGTGACTGTATCCTGGCCCAAATGTCTTGCAGACAAATGCTGTTTGGCCAATGCAGTGCCTTAAAAATAAGACTGAGCCTTCTGGTTCTACCATCAGTTGCCTCTTAAAAACACATCAGCAACCCTCAGTTTGTTTTGTGAGATTAAACAGGCCAAATGAATAAAAAAGAAATAAGACTGAATTGATTGCAGATGTCTTAAAACTTATATAGGTTACATAAAAAATCATATTTGCAGCTTTTCTTTAAAAAATAGAGGTTAAGGTTTGGCCATGTGAGGTCCCCATTGCCATATGAGCTAAATAGAGGCTACCCTCTTAGGAGGTGGGGAGGGGGTAGACTTTCTGGCTCAGTTAGCTGATATTGGTTTCATACTGTGGTTTTTTATTTTTTTTTTAAGATTTTTTTTAAAAGATTTTATTTATTTATTTGAAAGAGAGACAGTGAGAAAGAGCATGAGCGAGGAGAAGCAGACTCCCCATGGAGCTGGGAGCCTGATGCGGGACTCGATCCCGGGACTCCGGGATCATGACCTGAGCCGAAGGCAGTTGTCCAACCAACTGAGCCACCCAGGCATCCCTCTTTAAGATTTTATTTATATCCTTCCTTCCTTCCTTCCTTCCATCCTTCCTTCCTTCCTTCCTTTAATGCATGTGCACAAGCAGGGGGAGGGGCAGTGGGAGAGGGAGAGAGAGAATCCCAAGCAGATTGCACACTGAGCGGGGAGCCCAAATTGCAGCTTGGTTTCATGACCCCTGAGGTCATGGCCTGAGCGAAATCAAGTCTGAAGCCTAACCGACCGAGCCACCCAGGTGTCTCTCCTGGTCTCTTCTTGTTGTCAGATGTTCCACATCTGACTAGATCTATGACTACTTGACGGAGTTTCAGTGGACTTGGAAGGTAGAGGAGAGAGGGGATGTCAAGCAATGTTTGCAGCTAAGCCTGCTCTTCACAGAGATTTCCAACAACGCCCAATTTCATGTTCCACATCCTTCACAAAAGCTTCCCCCAAACTTCTACTTCCCATTCACCTTCCACCCCAAATGCTTTTTTAGGAGGTGCTGCTGTCACAAGGATAAAATGGAGCTCTTTTCTCAGTGCTTTTGGATTTCTGCTACTCCTGGGGTCACCTCCAAGGATTGTTGTCCTCTTCCTCATGGAAAGGGATAAAAAGTGGTTTTATTTTTATTTATCAGGAGTAGCTTTGATCAGAAGTGGTATTAGACATAGTGTGGTTGTAACGAGCGCTGTGATAAATTGTAAGGGAATTTTGGAATTGTAGCAAGTAGTGTTTTCTTGAGGAAGCGACTCAATCTGGCATTTCTACTTCTGGTTGAAATGTTAATTCTATTTACAGAGTATAGGTAAAAAATAATGATCATTATGGTTAATAATGTAGACATAGCATTTGTATTACAGTCCCTTGGAATAAACCCAAGAATCCCTGTAGCATGGATTAGGCATCTGTACAATAGAAGTTGTTTCCTTGTTACTGCCTTACATGATGAGGTTATAGCCCTAGAAAGACATGTGGAGTGAGATTCACACATTCTTAGAAGTTTCAGGGATACTGGGCAGCTGGGAGGCTGAGTGGGTTAAGCCTCTGCCTTCAGCTCAGGTCATGGTCTCAGGGTCCTGGGATCGAGCCCCGCATCAGGCTCTCTGCTCAGCGGGGAGTCTCTTTCCCCCTCTCTCTCTGCCTGCCTCTCTGCCTACTTGTGATCTCTGTCTGTCAAAAAGAAAATAAAATCTTTTAAAAAAAGTTTCAGGGATACTGATAGGACCACAGTGACCATATAATCTATCTCGGAAATTTAGAGAGAATTGATGTGGAGCCTCAGTCTCCTCCAGATAGAAAGCAAAAGCTGTTGGACAAGATAAATTCAAATTTCCTTACATTTTCATTGTGACTTTTAGGAAATTAAAAAAAAAAATTTGCAGGTAAAAAGTGACAGAAGGCAAAAATTAAAATCTGGCAAAAATAAAACCAGGAACTTGTGGACTTGGCAACAGAGTTAGGGAACCATGCCCCTTTTTATTCTGCATCCCAAACAGTCAATATTGACGCTCGATGCTTCCGCTCTCAGGCAGTGATCTGGTGCCTGTGTTATTTACTATAGCGCTCCGTCCTTGGGTACCCGAAAAACCTCAAGAGGATACAGGTTTCTGCTCATAATTGCTGCATCTTGCTTGTTATGCTGTACTTGTCAGTAGCCTTCTCATTTTGTATTTATTTACTCAAGCTGAGTTACATTAGTCAGTAAATTATCTCTCAGGGCTTCAGTTCTGACCAAGTTATTCTGAATTCAAGTATGCTCTCCTAGTGGGTCCCCTCCCTTCAAGATTTGCTTTTCTTATTTTCTTTTTCCTTTTGTAGCACATGTAAACTTTATCATTTTTACTGCTTGCTTTTTCCCTCCGTCTTTGAAAAAAAGTGAGCCACAGTGGTTTTCATATTGATTCCCACGGCATCTCCGCTGTCACTACTTGCCGTCTTGATGTGCTTGCTCTCTTGGAGTGTCTCTGGACTGCTCTCCTGTGTTTCAAAGAGTGCTCATTGACCTTGGGGATTAATCTGTGGCTGGTGATATATTTTTAAAAATTCACGGAAGTTCAGGTACTGTAATTTATGACCGTGGTTTACTTCAGTCAGACCCGAGATATTATATAAAATCATAAAAATGCTGGCATATTTGTGTTGCAAACTTGTCTGCCTGGACAAAATTATTCTCTCTCTCTTTTTAATCCATTTACTTGACAGACAGAGATCACAAGTAGACAGAGAGGCAGGCAGAGAGAGAGAGAGGAGGAAGCAGGCTCCCTTCGGAGCAGAGAGCCTGACGTGGGGATTGATCCCAGGATCCCAGGATCATGACCTGAACCGAAGGCAGAGGCTTTAACCCACTGAGCCACCCAGGTGCCCCCCCAATTATTCTCTTCTTAAGCATTTTGTTTCTCCAGGATAACTCTATTTTGGTTCATAGCATCAAAGGGCATTTATTCTATCACTCATTATGCTTTCTAGGACTTATTATGCTACTTAATTGTTGTTCCAACATCCTAGGTTGGAATAAAGTCTTGGCTTCTAGTTTGGCTGAGCCATTTACTGATCACCCAACACTGGGCATATCCCTTGCCCTCCTTCTAGCTCAGTTTCCTTAACAGGGAAATGGGCATGCAATTAATTGGTCATCTTACTGCAGAAGATTTTTTACAAGGAGAATACTGGGTGTATGGAAAGGGAATTGAAAGTTAGAATGCTATATACAAATAGGTTAATAGCATATTGTCTCAGGCTGTCAGAGTAACTGGCATGGATAGTAGACATGAGACAAATAATAAAGTCACATATTCGAGCTACTTATATTCATAGATTTGTAGAGCCAAAGGTGACTTTATGCTATGCCCTCACATATAAGTCCCAGGAAGACTCCCTGTGCTAATTAATGGCAAATCTGGAGAGCATCTAGAACTCCTAACTCCTGGCCTTGCTCATTGAAAGCACACTTTTGGACCACAGCCTCTCATCAGTGTGTACACACTGTGCATGTGTTTGGCTTTGTGAACAATCACTGCTGGTTTTAGTGTTCCTTGGTGGGAAAAGAGAGAAGTATTTGCTCCCTTATGTTGAATGTGGGAATGAAGAATATAGAAAAAATAAAATCATTCTATGCATGTAACTTGCGAAGTAATCTAGATGTTTTCATGAGCTTTTAATTTCTTGGAGCACCTGAACATCTCTCTTTCCAACTTTCATCATGCCTCAGTCCAAAGCCCTCATACAAACTTTTGCTAATTCTTAGGATTGAGGTGCACTTATGTTCTCTTGGCCTTCACTACTTCCTGGGCTCTGGTCTATGTGGAGCTTTGCTTTTACCATTACCTAAGCCCTGAGGTGGAACTCATTTACAAAAACAAATCTCTAATATGAAACACTCATCAGGTTAGAGGACTTTGTGGAGGGGTCAGCGGCTTATAGTAAAGAGTCAACTGCATAACCTACAGATTTCTGCAACTTTGGCCAGCCCCTATCTTTCCTATGTTCTATTTCTTTTTGTTATCTTTGTGTCAGATTATCTGAAGAATTCTAATGTTCTCCTCTGTAATTAGTGGAGTCATTTAGTTCTCCTATGAGAAAACTTGGCAAAACACAGAGATACAGGTTAAAAGTAGGGGATCAGTTTATTTCATCAAATTATTTTCAGCACAGTTGCTAAGAGAAACTCTGTTATCATTTCTTTGTAAGTAGCATTCATTTATTTTGATTTATAAACCCTTGTTTTCTTATGATTATATCAATCAAGTTGCTAAAACCTTATAGGCCAAATTGATTGTTGAGGACTTTATGTTGTAACAGAATATTCAGTCTAAACTCTATTAAGTAATACAACTTTAAGGTTGATTTAATCTAGCAGCTGAAGAATATAAAAAAGAATAACTTTCATGTGTGGGTGGCCCCTTTCAAAAAGATGGGTGCTAACATTTGCCAAGGTTACCTCTTTCTTGTCTATACTTGAAGACTGTGTCTCTCCCTCAACTTTAAAATTAAAATTCTGATTTTATGCCGGTTGGACTTATTTGTTACATGCCTATTCTGAATCAAATCACTACAATCAAGTGGGTAACACTGTGCTGATTGATTTAGACCAATAAATGTCCACCATTGAATTTGAGTAAAAACTCAGTTCCTCCAAACCATATGATCCAGTGAGGAGGACGTTTATTCCCTAATGAAAATCTTGGGGTTGATATGATGTTGGGTAAAAGACCAGCAATTATCAACTATCTTCTACAAAAATTCTCTCTTCTCAAATCGCCTGAATCCTAAAATGTTGTTAGATATGGGTGCCCAGTGTGAAATAATTCCTATGTTTGGGTGGTGGGGGGAAAGAATGTAGGAATGGTACTCTATATGGCATGGCGGTAAACCTTGGAGGATTAGAGATTCAGCTGGGGGGAACCAAGGTAGGGTAGAATTACAATTTAGAAAACGTGACTGGATATGGATAATTTCTTTCCCTTTCCATGAATGCATGCTTGGGATGAGTATTATGTGCATATCAGGAATGTTATTCTTTACCAAAAAAAAATGTGCTAAATCCATTTTTCACGCAATTTTAATCAGCCATGGTAAATGGGAATCTTTGGAATTAAGCCTTCCTAGTGATAAATATTAAGCTATGGAGAATTCTAAGAGAGAAACAAAATTACTGCTTTCATCAAGGAATGGTTGGGGTGGGAGTTTTAATCCTCCTCTCTCTTTGTAATAGTCCTGTCTGGCCAGTACTTATGGAAGACAGTGTTTAGAGGTTAATACTAGACTACTGAGCATTAGCCAAGGTGGTTCCTTTGATTGCTTCAGCTGTACTTGACGCAGTAAAGACCACCCAGAAAGTGCATAGTCCAATGGGGACTATGTTACCTACTTGGTTGACGTGTTCTTTTCATACCAGA
Source organism: Mustela nigripes (assembly GCF_022355385.1). Taxonomy (NCBI): domain Eukaryota; kingdom Metazoa; phylum Chordata; class Mammalia; order Carnivora; family Mustelidae; genus Mustela; species Mustela nigripes. The sequence goes on from NC_081574.1 coordinate 19,368,879, forward strand.
TTTGGAGTTCAGCCAGGTGCAGTTTGCAGTCTTGTGGGATGGAAATCAGCATGAATACACTGTTTTGATACAGGGAAATATGAATTCTCAGGCATATGGCCACAATTTAATGAGGTAGGATTTGAACTTGATAACCATTAGAGCACATTAGTATGCTGCACTGATGACGTGATTCTCATTGATGCCTCAGATGAAGAGGCTCTGGAGGACAGATAGAGGCTGGCTGACCTATCCAGCTAAAATTCCAGATTCAGCTTTGCAGTGAAATTCCAGGGAATTATATAGATCAGAACAACTGAGGACATTCCCATAACTAACAGATACGTTCTCAGACCCTGGTGATACGAAAGAGACAGTAGAAGGTCCACAGGACTCTTCAGGTTTTGGTGAAATAATATTCCTCTTCTAGGATGCTGATGGCCCCTCTTCACAAAGTCAATAGGTTATAAGAAAAGGAAGGAAGGGAGGAAAGAGGGAGGGAGGACTATTTCTATTTATAGAAATAAAGATTAAATAGTTTGAGAAGATGATATAGGCAGTCCCACTTGGTTATTATCAACCATAACTAGGTATGAATCATATATAGACCAAAACCTTTGGCAGAAATTGAACATGGCAAAGACAGCTTGGGTTTTGCATTTGTAAATTGTCCGAAACAGCTGCTCATTGTAGACACTTAGGAAACAGTTGTCAGCTTATGACCAGGCAGCAGTGAACACTACCCCATCAGAGAAGACTTAGGGTGAGAAACCCATCATGTCTTGGGTGATGTCAAAGCAATCTGATGGAGAAGAGATGGAGAAGCCAACTAAATCAATGATAAAGTGACAACGGCATATTCAAAAGCATTCTAAGGGTGGAAAGTCACTGGGCGTTCTTAAACACACACACCAGGAAGTTGATTTTATAGAGCCCTTATCATAAATAAACTTGGAGTCTACGAATTTTCGGGAAAATGTCTCATGAACTATCTAACTATGTATAAAATGGAGATGTGTTAGGTTCAAAATGGGTTTCTCTAGAAGTGAGGGGACTGCACAGTTAGCCTGTTGATATCCTTATTAACACGGACCCAAACGTGAGAACAACGTCTCTGGGGAGCTGCATGAGAAGTCCGAGCTATTTGTCTGCTTTGTCACTGCCTCACAACTGCTTAATCTATACAATTATTTGCGAGGTACCATATCTGAATTCTAGGAGTCTGATTTGACAAGACGATTGTATATTGTCTCAGCTATGACATGAAATATTTACTTGGATTAAGAAAAGTAACTACAACAAACCACAAATCTGAAAAGCTCATGAAAATCCAGAAAAATGGTATAATATTTTTGTTACTTGGTGCCAGACATGCCTCTATGACACTCTTTTTTTCCTACATGAGTTGGCTTAATCTTCTAGAATTGCCTCTTCACATGATAATGATTTTGAAGTATCATTTTGTACAGGAAAGGTAGGAAGATAGTTCTGACTTTCCTGTTGCCTGAACATTTTGTTCTTTATTATTGATGAGTTAGATTAGGGGCCCATAAGAAAGAAATCCTCTGCTTACAGTTTTAAATTACTGAGGATTGGAAAATCCTACACAAAATGTTCCTCGGTACATTTCAACCTTGTTTCTCCTCCACTACACTCGTATTTTGATTGAAGGCACTTCAGGACATCTACATATCACCTGACCCTGCATTCCTTGCCACTGACACTGGCTGAGTTGGTGCAGTGGGTGGCAGAAGTATTCCTGGAGGCCATTCTTTTCCTTGGTGGCTGGCGATAACTTAATTACGCACAATAGTGACTTTGAATTGCACAGAAACACCCCACTAAACACAAAGAAATTGTCCTGCTGTCAGCTCACCTTCCCGTTAGCTGGATCCCCCAAATCCCTAGTCATTTCAACACCACCTGACATGAGGACGAGTATGACAAAAGGGAGGAAGGGGCAGAAAGGGCAGCAATCCTAGAACTAGGCAAAAAAAAAAAAAAAAAAAGTTTTATTTTTGTCGATTTCATATTATGATACTGTGAACACAGTCCTGGGGGCCGGGGTCTTCCTCATGTGCAAGCAGGGAGTCCTGGGTATTAAACTTCATTACCATGATGGTAAGTCTGCCTCTGGGGCTAGATCATGAAAGGGTTTGAAAACTTGGCAGAGAGATCTGGGTTTGATTCAGTCTGTATCTAATACATACAAGGGATGTTATTATGACCAGATAGTTTAGAAATTCAGGTTGAGTCAAAAATATGTAAGATGGGGGCACCTGGATGGCTCAGTGAGTTAAGCCTCTGCCTTTGGCTCAGGTTACGATCTCAGCATCCTCAGATCGAGCCCCACATCAGGCTCTCTGCTCAGTGGGGAGCCTGCTTCCCTTTCTCTCTGCCTACTTGTGATCTCTCTGTCAAATGAATAAATAAAATCTAAAAAAAAAAAAAAAATCTGTAACATGGTCTCCATATCCTTACATTGTCAACCCAGTACTCATCAAATTATCTTGTTATAATACCAGGATTCTTCAGAGAAAAATGTTTTATCTTTGCTAAAGTTTTCCTAATAATGGGATATTGGGGGAATATGGATTGGTTTTGTTGGAATTAAATATATTAGCAATGCATTAAATCATCCCCTGGCTACAGAAGATGGCGATCACTTTCCTAAAACACCAACATAGAAATTCCAGCTCAATCTTTCCTGAAGGTCATCAGACCTTTCAGACTTGCAGAATCCAGTACTCTTATTTTGATGTATTTTTTATGTTGTATAAACAAATTACCAACCGCAACCCTGCTTCTTCATTTGTTCAAATGAAGTGGGGATCAGAACACACTGTTAAACTGCTTGTCCTTTAGCTGGTATTATCAGGAACAGCTCCTGTGGTTGCCAAGACTGAAAGAATAATGCTGCTGTGGAAGAAGAAGCCTCGGAGATTAATTTGTCTGATGATTTAAGGTGGAGAAATTTGTGCCGCCAAAGTAATGGAAACATTGAGAAGTCAGTGGAATGCTGACCCTTCTGGCAACAGCAGTAAACTGTCCCCTTGAAATGGAGATGTGGCCAGAAATAGCAATTCTAGTTGCATTTATTCCTCTGCCTCCAGCTTCGTGAGGCTGTGTTAGACATGGGCCATTGCACATTTGGGTTGAGTTGGTGAATGGGCCCCATTCTGACTATAGATTTGCATATTTAATTGCTTATTGTGCCTTTCATTTAGGTTATCACCAGCACTTCAAATTAACATGTCTACCACCAAAACTTAGATTTTATTCACGGATCTAATGCTTTCAAATCTGCTCCCCAATTTGCATCAGTAAACGTGACTGCCTCCAGTCAAGAATCTAGTTTTGTGGATACTGTCCTCTCGGCCTCCGTTTTCTTATAACCTCTCATTATTGTTCTCATGTTTCCCATGGTAGCTTCCTCAAAGGATTCCCTGCCCTCAGCGTTTCTTTTTCAAATCCACACTACTAAACACAACCAGAATATTTTTAAAAAGCAAAACCAAATCTAACCAAATCTAACCATGTCAGTCATGACCTTAAAATCATGTAATGGTTCCTTCTTGCCATCGGCATAAAAGGGTTTCTCTGTCTGGTCCTTGCCAATTTTTCCAACTTCGCTGACTGTCCCAGTAAAACTCTACCCCCTGCCTCATTCTAGCCACACCACAGTACAGTAGTCTCCATGATTCACAGTTTTGCCTTCTGAAATTTCAGCTACCCATGGTCAACCTTGGTTGACTAACCCTGGGAGCAGATGGTCCGCCTTCTGACATATCATCAGAAGGTTAAATGGTAGCCTAACGCTATAGTCACAGAGACTTGGTAATCACCTCATTTGGTCTCATCACATAGGGATTTTCTCATTTCATTCAACACAAAGAGAAAAAGGGCAAGTACAGTACAGTAAGATATTTTGAGAGCTCACATTCACATAACTGTTATTAGAGTATCTTGTTATAATTGTTCCAGTATTAGTTATTGTTGTTAATCTCTTACTGGGCTACTTATAAATTAAACTTTATCATTTAACTTTATCACTTAAACTTTATGTATAGGAAAAAATGTAGCACATATAGGGTTCAGTACTATCCATGTTTTCAGCCATTCCCTGGGGGGTCTTAGAGCATCTCGCTGTGGATAAGGTGGGACTACTATAAATTGCTCTTTATCCTTTGCATATTGCTCTTTTTGCCTTTGCATAAACTATTTCTGTCTACCTGGAATGTTGTTACCTCACTTGTCTACAACAGGGCTAACATTTCTTCATCTTGCAACCTGTGTTCTAAGTATTTTTTTAAAATGTCCCTTATGTAAGTCATCAAACTATATTGAAAGTATGTGTTTCATTGTCTATAAGGACAGGAACTGTCTTATTTACTTTGCATTCCTAATACCCAGGCCACTCTCGAAATATGTTAACTAATCAAAAAATAAATGTGTATTTGATGAATGAATACATGTAAGCTGTAACTGTCACAGGCCACTCACTCACCTACCAAGAGAGATGTTATTATTATTTTTTTTAATCCATCAGGTATGTGTAAAGCAGGTAAAGTTTGCTGAAAAACACCCTACAGACACAGCTTAAAATATGATTGATTCAGACTAAGGAAGCAAGATAATCATACCAAATATTAAATACTCTTGTGTTTGATTTTTTCTTTTTTAAAAAAAAATTTTATTTTTTATAAACATATATTTTTATCCCCAGGGGTACAGGTCTGTGAATCGTCAGGTTTACACACTTCACAGCACTCACCATAGCACATACCCTCCCCAATGTCCACAACCCCACCCCCCTTCTCCCAAACCCCCTCCTCCCAGCAACGCTCAGTTTGTGTTTGATTTTTTCTAACTACTGTAGAGAATCCCTATGTTAGATTCATCTAGTATGTGTTCTGTGAGAGGGCTACATAGCGGGTAGAATCCATAAGTGAAATATATGGAGGGTCTTTAGGGAGGATCCAGTAGAAATGGGACATGAGACATGGATTTAAGAGATATTTGGGACTGGTGACCATTTGGTTATAGAAGAAATTAAATAAGATTTAGTAACACGATCATACGGCTATGGGAGAAGGCAATACTAGTGCTCAGTCTTATTATGATGTAATCTTAATTGAGATTATCTGATTTCGAGTGGGTGCAGCTCCCAGTATAAAATTAAAAAATAAATTTTTTACTCATCCAGTTCATAGCAATTACATTTGTAGGCTATTTGTTTTGTTTTGTTTTTTGGATAAATGACTTATTAAAACCATTCTGTATTTAAAATCTTTTAAAATGTTATTTTACTAATTTTGTATTTCACAGATAATTGAAAAAAATGCAGCAGTATGTAAAGATATGTAAGATATAGTGGATTAGTTTATAGATAATGCGTGATGCTCATATACATGCATAGTTCTTATAGTGCCCAAAGGGGTCTTTGAATTAAGAATAAAAACTGTTTAATTCTTACATACAATCATTTTGGAAATCCTTGAGAACAGCAATATTAGTCCATTTCTGTAGCATATGACGGTTTCTTCAGCACTATCATAGTTTGCCATGTAAATGTATATTTTGAAGCAAATTAAAAAATAGAACATATATTTAGCTTATTAATCTTTCTCCTCCAAATAATACCTTTGTGATTTATTACACAAAATATTATAAAAATAAACTTTAAAGGAAGAATTTGAAGTAGGCTTTGTTCTACATAAGGGAGACACTAAAATGGGTGGATCACTCGCCTATTAAATATCTAAAATAACTGCTTCGGTTTATTATCTTTAACAAATGTATCTATAGTTCCTATGTATGCGTCCAATTTTTTATATAAGCTTGTTGAATAATATGAGACCGGAAGTACAGTTGGATATTCCTAATCACTTAAGCAATGTTTCTGCCTCTACATTTAGGTTTCATCCAAGAAGTAATTGAGGGTGAAGGTTTCTTAATTAACCACATATCAATAGGTTGAGAATCTAAATGTACTAGTACATTAATTATCCTAATTTAACCATACATATCCCCATAGAGCTAAAACTATTCACTTACTAGTAATCCCGATATTTCTATATTTTAAATAATGCAAGTTAAGACCAATTTGGGAAGGGCTCAAAACCTAGTCTTAAATGGATTGTGTTTGCAAAAGCTTTGCCTCAGGTATTTTCATAAACCTGAGTCTGCAAAATTTTTAATTGGAAGGATATAACCTAGGAGAATATTTAAAAGCAATGCTTTGAGAGTGGCAGTAATCTATAGTGTCTCCTTATTACTACACAAATTTCTTTCAGCGAGCCATCTCATTTTTGGTCTCATCTTTCATTTTGAATGCATCTTCAACCAAAATGATGTTTGTTTACTTTGACATTAATTTTACATTTTTCAATTTAAATTTCTTTTCTAATTTAAAGGTTTTATATACACAGCATAACAAAGATAACATCATTAGGGTTTATGAAATCCTGGCTCTCCTTTTGTGCATTGACTCCATACTGAAGAATGTAGCTCCTGAAAGTGTCCCTCTCTTCACTTTTATTCCTGCAACATTAATTTTTGCCCTTTCTTTTGGATCAATATCACGCTGATATAAAGAAGTTATAATAACTCTATCATTTAAAATAAAATTCCCTTTACTCTATTAGCTTGTCTGGCTCTTTCTGCTGCCTTTATTATATCTAGCATTTTATGCTGTTTTTTAATACTCAATATTATATTTTCCAGATCTTTTCATTTTGAAGATTTAGAGCACTCATTTCTGCTGTATGGTGTTCCTTTGTATGAAAATACCATAACTTATTTACCCATTTCACTATTGAAAACCAGATAAATTCCTAGTTTTTTGTTTATACTTAGAATGCTTCAGTGAAAACATGTGATTTTTATTCCTGGAGTGTAATAAGAGTGAGAGACTCACAAGACTATACAATTAAAAGTGGGATTCCTGGGTCATAAGTTATGACAAATTTAGATATAGTAGATATTGGGAAATTTTTCTGTTGGTTGGTACCATTTTACAACCTTGCTAGCAGGTGCAAGTTTTCCAGTTTCCTCACATCCTTGCCAGTATGCTTGTAAATTTGATGGGCATGAAATGGCATGCTATTTTTGTCAGTTTTATTGGAAGTATGATTTATATGCAAAAAGTTTATGCCTTCCTGGGGTTGGTTCTTGGATCCCTAGATGATGGGATGGACAAGAGAGGCCATGGAATGGGACCACCCTCTTCCTGTTTGTGGCATTGAGTGCTCTAATGCTGGAAGCTCTAGGCAGAGAAGGAAGACAGCTGTCTGACTCAGGCCGTGGGAGCTCAGTTTCTAGAGTCGTTGGGAGGTAGGACCCTCATACTCATGTTCCCCCAAAATTCACAGTATACCACTGGGGCCAGAAGGTCTTCACTGGGCTCAAAGCTAGCTCACTCACTCATCCCACCTCCCAGAGAAGGGACAGGTTTAGATCCTCAGGTGACCCTGAACTCTTGGGACCCAGGACTGACACCCATTTCAATCTATCTTAGAGACTGTGGAGGCCCAAGAGAATCAGAATATTTTTAAGACAGTTTGGTAAGTTTCATTAAAGGTATATTGCTGTGAAACAGCTGTCACTATGAAGATACGGAACATTTAAATGACCCCAACAAAGTGCCTCTTCCTCACTCAGCACCTCATACCCACCACTGGCTTAACAAAAGCTGATCTGCTTTCTGTCACTGCAAACTAATTTTCCCCCTAGAGTTTCAAAAAAAGGAAATCATACAACATATACTCAAATATGTCTTACTTCACTCACCATAATATTTATGACATTTATACAGGTTGTCATGTGTGTAAATAGTTCATCCCCTTTTTGCTTCTAGGTAAAGATCTATTTTATGTATGCATTCAAATGTATTTGTCTATTCATCTGTTGATTGACATTTTGGTTGTTTTCACTTTTGGCTATGTTAATAAAGCTAATATAGATATCGTATATGTGAATTCTTATGACATATGTTTTTATTTTTCTTAGGTAATACTTGGGAGAATGACTCTGCCATATGGCAAGCATACGTTTAAGCTTTAAAGAAAAAGCTCCAAAGAATATTCTAAAATGATTGTACTATTTTACATTCCCACCAATAATACGTGAGTTCCAGATGCTTTTTATCCTCACCAACACCAACACTAATACTACTGAATGACATTTTATGAGTTTATTTCAAATATCATCTTTGATATTCGAAACAAAAAAAACATTAAAAATGTCTTTTTAAATGTTTGGTTATTAATTCATAGACTTTTATATTTAAGTATATTTCTAAAAAAATTTTTGTTCATATTGACAGTTAAGGGTCAAGGTTTATTGTTTCTATGTGGATATACAGTTGTTCAGGAAAAATGTATTAAAAAGCAATCCTTTATCCATTGGATTATATTAGCACCTTTGCTGAAAGTCATTGACCATATATGTGTATATCTATTTCTGCACTCCCCATTCTGTTGCAATGATCTATATATCTATCCATATGGCAATAACACATGATCATGATTATTGCACTTGATTACTGAAATTCAGAAGTGTACTTAATTCTCTTGCTTCAAAATTATTTTGGCTGTTCTAGGTCTTCCAAGTTTTTATTAAGACAATTAGAAACATCCTGCTATTTCTACAAACATCTTGTTTTTTTTTAAGATTTTATTTAATTTTTTGACAGACAGAGATCACAAGTAGGCAGAGAAGCAGGCAGAGAGAGAGGAGGAAGCAGGCTCCCCACTGAGCAGAGAGCCTGATGCAGGTCTCGATCCCAGGATCCTAGGATCATGACCTGAGCTGAAGGCAGAGGCTTTAAACCACTGAGTCACCCAGGTGCCCCTCTACAAAAATCTTGTATCTTTAAAGGAATTCATCCAGTTTTTCTAAGATGTCAAATTTATTGGTATATTTGGTTAGGATTGAGTTGAACTGATACATAAATATTGAGGGAATTAATATTTCAATGTTATGGAATCTTCCAATCCATGAACATTATATATTTCTTTACTTTTCTATGATTTCTTCAAATTTTCAGTAATTTTTTGTGCTTTTCAAAGTTCTTACATGTCTTTGTGAAGTGACATGGAAACTTCACAATTCATGGAGCACTGGGTAGAATACCTGTAAGGCTCTGGGCTCAGTAGTGGGGAATAATCAACACTAAAGTGAACACCTCTTCAGTCATACCTAACAAACCTTAAAAACAAAACCCCAAATTATCCAAACTTTTCTAAGTAACTGTAACTCAGAACAAACTCAAGAATATTTATAGGACTATAGAAATTCCTTTCACGTAAGAAGTTAAAGTTCAAAATATTTGACGTTCAATAAAAAACAACCAGGCATGCACGGAAGTAGGAAAATATAAACCATAAAAAGGAAAGGAAGAAAGCAATCAATGAAAAGTAACTCAGCAATACAAAGTGAAAATAAAAAAATTCACTGGATAAGGACATAGCAATAGAAACTATCCAAAATGAAACACTAATTAGAAAATTGAGCAGAGCAACAGAACCCATGTATAAATGGAGTCCACAAAAGAAATGGAGGATGTGTACAGAAAACATATTTGAGGAAGTGATCCCCAAACTGTTTCTGAATTTGTGGAAAAGTATATCCCCAGGCACAAGAGACTCTGATAAAATCCAAGCACAGGAAAATGGTATCAGTACATATAATCTGCAAATTGCTCAAAACCAGTGATAAAGAGAAATCTGAAAGCAAACGGCAAAAATGACACATTACGTACAGACGAACAGACCTAAAATTGTGGCAGAATTTCTGTCAGCAGCAATCCAAGAGAGAAAGAGAGATCTGCAACAATGCAACATCTTCGAATATTGGGAGGGGAAAAAACAAAACAAAATAAAACAAAACTATCACCCTAGAACTCTATCTTCAGTGAAACTCCTTGTAAAAATGAAGGCAAATTTAAGACTGAATTCAGAAATTCAAAAACTGAAATGATTGTTCACCAGCAGACCCATGATAGGAGAAACGTTAAAGGAAACCTTCAGGCCAAAGGAGAAGGACACCAGATTGAGATATGGATCTACCCAAAAGGAAGAAGACCATGGGAAACAGCAAGCAAATGAGTAAATCCATGTGTTTGTTGACTGGGGCTGCCTTAACAAAGTACCCCAGAGTGGCTTAAAACAACACCACTCTATTGCCTCTCAGTTCTGGAGGCTAGAAGTCCAAAACTGACGTATCCCAGAGTCATACTCTCTCTCAAACCCGCAGAGAAGAATTCTTCCTTGCCTCTTCCTAGCTTCTGGTGGTTTCCTGATGTTTCTTGGTTTCTAGATGCCCCTTTCAATCTCTCACATGATGTCTCTCTTGTGTGATTATGTCTCTGCATCTCTGTATCTCTCTGTCTCTTCTCCTAAGGACACCAGTCATACTGGATTAAGGACTGTCTCAGCTCCAGTATGACCTCATCTTAAGTAATCACATCTGCAATGACATGATCTCCAAACAATGGCAGATTCTCAGGTAGTAGATATTCAGATCTCAACACATTATTTTGTGGGACACAATTCAACCAATAACTAAACATTAGGTTTTTTCTTATAATTTACATTTCCTTTAAAAAATAACCATTAAAACAATAAGAAAATGCAGTGTGCGTTTATTCTGTGCTAGAATTCCAGGGCCTCCTGTTAAATGAATAGAATTGTTTCCATATCCAAGTTGCTCCAGTGTAAAAAGTATCTATTTATAGATGCTATTGTGTGTGCCTGTGTGTGTAATTTAGTTTGAACTGAAATACAGAGAAAATCTGCTAGCAAGTATATATGCCATCTATATGACCCCTGCTTATTATATTTAAATATACTATGGTGACAGTATTTTTATGTTCCTTGGGAAATATGTTGGCAACTCAGAGATATGTAACTAAACAGTATGCAGCATTAGATAAAACTGAGAACCTCAGAAGAATAAATTAAAATGCGTCTGGCTCAATGATCTCCTTCAGTTTATGAGGGAGGAGCTCTCTAATAATATATACACAAATAGTGAATAAGGCATCTCAAAGACTCCTAAGAAAAAGTTATAAAGTTATAATCCTTAAATGGAAATACCAAGATAATTTTTTTTTCTCCCAACAGTCCATACCCCAACTGATCTTGAAAGAGAGGTTCCTCTCTCCATCGACCTTACCACAGAAGCATTTATTTAGGCTAAAGCTGCTTATGAGATGCTATAGAATGAAAATGCTCTAAAAGGGCTGATTCAACTGAAATTATTAATGATAATCAGAATAAGAAAAGACAGTTTAGTAGAAGACAAGAACAAAGCAATTTTTAATTAAAATAATTTGGCTTTGATAACGCTTCTGAAAGTATTTTTGAAACAGCAGTGGCTGCTTGGAATACATTTCACAATTTAAGACTCAAGAATAATTATGATCCATCTTTCACAGTCAGCAAAAAACCCCATTAACTGATGCTAATAACTATAACCAACTCTAAATTGTGGGATGGCCAAGAATAGAAAAAGAAGATAATAAAACTAAACCCATGGCTCTCTAACTCAAGTACTTTGAGACCACAGAAAAGTTATGAGGTCAAACAAAGGGGAAGGGAAGCCACCGGCTCTACCTTCTGATAGGCCAAATGCCCAACCTGCATTTCCATTTCCTCTTCTTGATTAACATATCCTAGAGAGTTGCAATTTTGTCTCTGCTCTATCATTTGTTGTTAGAACAATCTAGGTCTTATATTCTCACATATTACTAACATGCAAATTTAATTTCAACACAAGCACAAGCAATTCCTTCCTAGAAATCAAGATTCCCCAGCCTTTCCTTCTTTTCTAAGGTTTTTAATGCCCTATGCATTTTGTCCTTCACTGTACAAGTGTTCTTTAAGTCTTATTCTGATCAATGTGCATTTTACTGAATGCTTCCTTTCTTTATGACTTCTCACCCACTTCAAAAAGGGTAAAGCTGGGTTTATAAGTTTGGGTACCATCTAGTAGATGTGAGATGAAACATACTGAATTATTCAGTAAAAATTTTCAGAGTTTGCTGCCTTAACTCAGTGCCTACCCACAGTTTACTGCTCCAGTGACAACTTACAAGGTATTTTTACTTTTTTTTTTTTAAAGATTTTATTTATTTACTTGACAGAGATCACAAGTAGGCAGAGAGGCAGGCAGTGAGAGAGAGGGAAGCAGGCTCCCTGCCAAGCAGAGATCCCGATGTGGGGCTGGATCCCAGGACCCCGGGATCACGACCTGAGCCCAAGGCAGAGGCTTTAACCCACTGAGCCACCCAGGCACCCCAAGGTATTTTTACTTTTATATCTTCTATTAGTTTGTTTCATTGTGCTTATGTGTTTGGATTATGAGGCTGATCATTCAGTGACCACCAGACTAAATATTACAGACTCCTTTCCCAAGTTGCTCCTATATCTTTTGTGGCCAGAGGAATAGGAAAACATTTATGATGCAAATCCAATTTCTTTTGCAAAAAAAGATAGTTATGGTGAGGAGTCATTCCAATACCCCTATGGCATATTAGAAAACATATTTTATTTGTACAACACCTCTGGGCACTTAATGAAACAATATTGCCTTCTTTTCTATTTGTCCCTGATATAGATGCTACTTTTTTAATGCTTTCTACCTACTCTTATTCCACAATTGTAGATTTATGCTCCAGCTTTTATTCTGTCCCATCTCGTCTTGCTAGCAAATTTTTATCTGTTTCATTTTATTTTTCACATCAAAGTTTCTGGACACTTGGATTACAAGAGCACATGGAAAGTCCTTTACTCTCTCAAATCCTCAAAAATATGTGGATGGGGGCACCTGGGTGGCTCAGTGGGTTAAATCTCTGCCTTCAGCTCAGGTCATGATCTCAGGGTCCTGGGATCGAGTCCCATATCAAGCTCTCTGCTCAGCAGGGAGCCTGTTTCCCTCTCTCTCTCTGCCTGTCTTGCTGCCTACTTGTGATCTCTCTCTGTCAAATAAATAAATAAAATCTTAAAAAAATATGTGAATGATATGACACTTGTAGTTATTCTGTCCTTATATATTTATTAATCTTCTATTCGCCTTCTTTCAAAAGAGGTCTATACACAAGATGCCTCTTTTTCACTTTTTTCTCTAGCCCTGAAAGATCATAAAGATTCTAAAATAAAACTATACTTAAAAAAAAAAAAACAAACCTAAGTTTGCTTCTTTTTTTTTTTTTTAAGATTTTATTTATTTATTTGACAGACAGAGATTACAAGTAGGCAGAGAGGCAGGTAGAGAGAGGAAGGGAAGCAGGCCCCCTGATGAGCAGAGAGCCCGATGTGGGGCTGGATCCCAGGACTCTGAGATCATGACCTGAGCCAAAGGCAGAGGCTTAACCCCCTGAGCCACCCAGGCGCCCCTAAGTTTGCTTCTTATGGCACAAAATAATTTTGCCTTCCAAAGTAAAGTCACAAGATAATAATTAGTTCAAAAATGCCCAGCATTCTTGGCATGGATAGCTACTGTCACAGACAGATCTTGAGACATGTCTTATTTGTTAAACCTTTTTTAGTTGAATGAAGACTGCCACTCCTGAACAACTATCTTGTTCATAAAAATATAAAGAAATGATCTTTTTCCTGAAAGGTCAGGCCCCATGCTTAGAGAGTTTTTCAGGGACTAAAAGAATCTCTTTGTACCAAAGCACTTTTATGACCCCTTGAAAGACTGTGTAGGTCACCTAAGGATATTCGTTTCTTCTTCCCTCATAGAAACCATTGGATGACATACATGAGCTAAGAGAAATGATAGAAATAATGAAATGTAATTTCTACACTTCTAATCTTCTCACATGGCTCAATAGAATTGTCAATCCAGCCCAGTTTGTTAAGCCCATAACGGAGGTTATTTTGTAAAGAAAAGAAAGGCAGATCAATTTCCACTGTAAATTGCATTTTGTAAATAGATATTTGGATTTCATCCAGAGAAGAAAGGCTGTTCATATTAATCTGTTTTCATAATCACATGAAAAATTTTAGAATTGTGTTTGTTTTACCCAGAAGCACAGGCTAACATGGTCAATGTAAAAAAAAAAAAAAAAAAAAAAAAAAGTTTGGGACCCCCTATATGTACTCAGTTTATTATTTATTTATTTTAAAGATTCTATTTATTTATTTGACAGGTAGAGATCACAAGTAGGCAGAGAGAGAGGAGGAAGCAAGCTCCCCACTGAGCAGAGAGCCCGATGGGGGACTTGATATGAGGACCCTGAGATCATGACCTGAGCCGAAAGCAGAGGCTTAACCTGCTGTGTCACCCAGGCGCCCATCATATCTCATTTCTTACCACTTTACCCTTGTTTTCTCTGTTCTAGGTATACTGGTCTTTTGAATATGTTGTGGTTGTACTGGTCATCATTATGTGATTTATTAGCCATTGTTCATTATATTAATAACCTTACAGCATAAATGTGGGATGAGTATGGTAGGAATCAGCTTTGTCAAAACAGAAAATCTACCAAATAATAAACTGAGGTTTTCAGTATATGCACATAAATGATTCTATGGTATAAGTATGTGGTTTAGACCATAGAGTGAAAAAGAATGTAGCCATATTTTATGTCCATCATTGTTCCTTTGCTCTTGTGTGCCATCTAGTGGCTTTCACAAGAAAGCAAAGATTTGTTAATACAAACTAAGATTGATCCTGGGATATGAGTCCAAATTTAGTTACCTTATTGTCTTTTGTTTGTTCATACCAAAGACAAAAGGAAAATATATTTCTCTAATTTTTATATTGTTATTTAAGTAGATGCTGTGGTGCGAGATACTCTAGTGGATGCTAATGGTGCAAATGGCTGACAGATACCTTCTGCTATCAGGGATGGCCCTCAGCCAAAGAAAGCTGCTTCATCCATATTCATGTCTTTTTCCCCAGGACAGTCCATAGCCACTGGTTGACATAGTGGGTACAAAGACCTTGCCATAATCTGAAAAGTCATACCAGATCCTAATTTCACCAAGACATGTTTTGGGGCCTTTGTTATAACTACAGTGCAGTCTGAGTTTCCCCTTTGCCCAAAGCTGCTATCACTGTATTCTTATATACATTATTCTTGCATGTAATTTCCAGTGCAAACAAATCTCTTCTTAGACTCTCCAGAGAAACTTATCATATATCATTATTGCTGGTTAGACAGCAATAAAGACCTGGTCTTTGGTGTTTCCTTGACATGTTTGAGTGTGCAATTGTTAAAATTCTCACTAGTTCTTAACTGAATGGAATGTACTTGCTCTTATTTGTTTGAGAAGTATGGGGGAAGAAATAATTCTAAGGATTAAGAAAGCAGATGGTTGTTGCTGGGTAAGATCAATGCATTTTAAAAAGGCAATGAAAAGCTGAGTATGATTAATCACCAATTTAAGGCAAAATGTGGAAGTCAAAAGACTTTTTGGCAGTGTAAAAAGAGAACTTGATCTTTTTCATTCAGAGGACAGAAAAACTGAGGGTTAAAAGCAGGGCTTAATTTTAAAGGTAGCTGATCTCTAGAAAAGATTTAATTATTAATCTCAGCAAGTCTGTTATACAGGGTCATGGCCTTAATTTGGATGGAGTAGGAAACAAATTTGGAATGGGATATCTAGGTCAATGCATTTGAGAACCTTGAAAGCTGAGAGCACTGGGTCTTTTTTATACTGAAGGTGAACACTATCCCCCCCACACCCTATTACTGTAAAAACAGCGCAGAAGCCTCTGCCTTGCAAAGGACTGTGATCTACTCTTAGATTTCCTCCTGTCACCAGAATGATGGTTAAGGTCAAGTCACAACATAAGTCAATTGACAAAATGCTGGATCAGCTAACGGAAGACTTAAGCTATGCCGAAGAAAAGTTGCGGGACCTAGCTAACATGTATCCGCAGGAATTAGAAGACTAATGCATGATATTGGAACTTGAAGATGCACGGTCAAGAGGAATTTGATATGCACTTGGATAAGGAAGAATTTACTGATGTGAAAACATTCAACTGCAGTCTAGCACTTAATATCTAGGGAAGAACCTTACGAGAAAGTGATAACATGTTGCTAGGATGGTCTTTGAAAACTAATAAAAACAATAGCACACTTAATGAAGTGGAAAGATAAGATATTTGATGGTAGATGGTGGAATAAGGCAATAATAGCTCAGAGAAATAGGCGAACTAGAGCAGATACACTACCTAAGACTAGAAAATCTATCAGTTAACTATGTTCCATATGAAGGCCTAGAAAAACCTACATTTCCCAGCATTTTAAGTTTTATGCTGGTGAGAGTGCTACCACGATTTTAAGAAGTTCAGTGGTGACTATCCTTTTTAGACTGGACCTGATGATAGGAGATGTTGTTATAGAACTGTGGAAGATAGACTCTTAAAATAATAAAGTTTAGGCAGTGATACTTAATCATAGGTAATGAGATGGACACATATATCATACGAAAGTCATAGTTCAAGAGAATTGACCTGCATCACGCTCTGGAGATGGGTCTCAGATCATGGTGTACATGAGAGTAAGAGTGATGGGAAGACAATGTAAGAGTTGCTGAAAATGCATATCAAAAAATTGGGGATGCAAAGTAAATTTAGAATGTCAAGAATCTTAAGTCCACTACTCCAATAAAAAGTCAGAATTTACTGCTTAGTTTCTGGACCTGAACAAGTTTTCAGACCCAGAT
The DNA here is from genome assembly GCF_022355385.1 of Mustela nigripes. Classification (NCBI taxonomy): domain Eukaryota; kingdom Metazoa; phylum Chordata; class Mammalia; order Carnivora; family Mustelidae; genus Mustela; species Mustela nigripes. Next base: position 19,385,549 of record NC_081574.1, read on the forward strand.
CCATTGCCATCAGGAAGAACATGTAACACCACAGCAAATCATGCTAAAGTGATTCCCCCAGTACTTCCCCAAAGGAAATATAGCATTTATTGGGCTAACTAGAGCTGGGAAAGAAGAGTACCCAGCCATTTCTAAGACATCTGGATACAAAATATGAGATGTTCTGGGGGAATCAAAGCATTATCAACAGCCCTCTCGTTAAACACTGAAATTATGGGAACTAGATAGTAAATGGAATCCTGAAAAGTTTGGTTCACAATAGGTTTGTTGGGTGCATGTGCCTATGGGGTGGACATTTCTTTGGTCCAATGTTTAGGTGGAGTATACAAATCATGCACTTGGAGGAACATCACACCTGTTTTTTGGCCTGCGGGGTAAGAGGTACTGTAGTGGCATTGTGAGTCTGGCTAAACTAATAAATCAAAAACAATATTGCACCCAGGAAGAGTGACAGATATTAGTGTTCTTTTCTTTAATGATGCAAATGATGCAGCTTTATGGTCTTGACTATATCTCCATTTAATTCACCAATCTGGATCCTGGATTCTGGGTGATGACAACGGACGAATGCAGAGTAACCACGTAGTAGCCCCACACATACTCATGATGACAGATAGGGTATCTGTGATAGACTGGATAACATAGCCTTGAGTGTATGGTAGTGCAATTAAGAACCCGGCAGAATTTTATCCGTACCTATCAGAAAGGAGTATTTGAAAGTTTTGCATACTATGAAATTATCTGTTTTTAGTCTTGTTCAGAACTATATTGATTCTCCTGCATTTTCTCATAGTTATTATCTGAAAGGAACTGGCCCAATTAGATTTTCTATATGGTACTATCCAGTCTATCAATGACATTCTCTTAATTTTGGATCAGCAAGAAGTAGGAAGTACATTGGAGATCTTGTGAAGATATATGCATTCCAGAGGCTCTATGGATAATAAACTCTATGAAAATATGGGTGTCTTCCACATCAGTGTTTCTCATGCAGAACTCAACTTCTCCATCGAATCAATCCTAGTTTCCTCATTGCCCTACAGTTGTTCCTAGTGCATGCCTCAATAAAGTTCCTTCATGACCTCTCTGTATCAGAATCCAGAACCAAAGAGAATCTAGAACACCTAAATGTACACAGTACTTGCTCTCACATACTTCAAAGCTCTAAATCTGAAATCTCCAGGATACCAGTAATTTCCAATTTTTGTTCATAATGAAATGAAACACAAACTGTATGGCATAAATGTGTTGGACCAGTTTGTGATTATAAGTTTCCCAACATATAAAATGATCCAATTAACTTTAGAAATTAGATATTTGGCTTACATTTAGAGCTAGTCAAGATTAGCACAATCAATACTTTATTATATATTACAAAGTAAATCTGACTAACAGAACTATGGTTTTATAGAACAATATATTTTTAAAATAAAAATATATAAAAAAATAGAATTTTTTATTTTATTCTATGTCGTCTGATTGGAAATAAATGCTACACATGCACTGGAAAAAATGCTACAATATATTCCAGATAATTTAAAATCTAACTATGATGTGATTAGTCATTAAAAGTAAAAATCCTAAAGTATATATGATCATGGACTGAACCTCAAATCATGGGCTACAAGCACACTTAGCACCTAAGTGTCTATAATGCTGATAAGAGGCTACTTAAGCTACATCGTTAATAAAATGCAAAAAGGCTCATCTCACTAAGAGTCTGGACAAGTGTCATATAATGTGTAGTTGGAAAGAGTTTAAAAGGGGATCAAAGTAGGATGAAACTATTTACCCCCTGCAGAACGAATTCTGAAAGAGGGTAGTGTTGAAAGCCACCCAAGGAACATTGTAAAACAAGAGATATGCCTTCCTTTTATTAAGAGAAGGGTAAAATAAAAATGAAATACACAGTGTCCCCCAGTTCTCCTCAACTTGATTAGTAGTGAAGAGAAGACAAAAGCCTTGCACAAAAAAGAAGAAATTTTCTGAGAACTGAAACATTTTACAGCTGGTGTCCTCTGAAAGGTCTCACTAGGAGCTGTTAAGAAATCCATAGTTAAATAAAGAAGTTTACTTAGTTGATTAATCAGTTTGAAATAAGTTCCTAACTGAGGTTAAATTTAACTATGCTCGACTTTATTACACAACTGTAGGATAATTGTGAGTTCTTTCAGAAAAGAAATAAGGACTTACTTGATTTACTAAAACTATCGTAAGCCTCTACAATTTAATCTTTTTTGTTTTGTTTGATAATTGGTTTCCTAAAATATATTTTATAATGTAATAGAAATCATATAATTTTACATATCTAATGGGTATGTGTTAATTTATGCAAATTAGTATAACACACATTGAAACAAACAATGAAATTAACAGTTATAAAACTTCTGCTGAGCCTTAGCTATGCAGCTAATGTTCTCTCTAGACCCTGACAAAGCCAATCTACTTTTCCTCCAGAAGTGATGCTTCAGTGAAATTTTGTGCCTTTCATCATTTTGCATTCTTTCATTTCATTTTCATCATTATGGTTTCCCTCAAATGGATATATCTATATATAAAACATTATCATTTTAGTTTATCTTATAGTGATGGCATCTATCCTTCTGCAAATGTTTTCATTCATCATCGGACATGATGCTTTAAGATGCATCCATGTTGATTTGCGTCATTCTAATGAAATCAATTTAATTATAATATTTAATCATATAAACTTTTAAAAATAATCCTTATTCTTTAGAGCAGTTTTAGGTTCACAGCAAAATTAACAGTAAGGCACAGAGATGTCCCTGTACACTCTCTGCCTCCACACCTGCATAATTTCTTCCATTATCAACATCCCCTGCCAACATGGTGTATTCATTAAATTTCATGAACCTACACTGACACATCATTATCACTTAGAGTCCATAGTTTATATTATGGTTCACTGTTGGTGTTGTACATTCTATGGGTTTGGACAAATGTATAATGACATGTATCTGCCACTATCGTACTTTTAGTGCCCTAAAAATATCCTCTGTGCTCTGCCTATTCAATCTTCACTCTCCCTTAATCTCTGGAAACCACTGATCTTTCTATCATCTCCATAGTTTTGCCTCTTCCAGAATGTCGTAGAACAGGAATCAAGCAGCATACAGCCTTTGCAGTTTGGTTTCTTTCACTTAGTAATATGTATTTGAGTTTCTCCCATGGCTTGCCATGGCTCAATAGCTCATTTCTTTTTGACAGTGGATAATATTTCATTGCCTGGTTTGCCACATTTATCTAATTTATTTATCCATTTACCTAATGATCACCTTGATTGCTTCTAAGTTTTAGCAGTTTTGAATAGAGCTGCCATAAGTATCCATGTATAGGTGTTATGTGACACGGGTTCAGTTCTTGTAGGTAAATACCAAGGAAGGCAATTGCTGGATCATATGGTAAGAGTATATTTAGTTTTTTAAGACATTAATTATCTTCCCAAGTGGCTGTATTGTATTGTATTGCCACCAACAATGAAAGAGAATTCCTATTCCTCTATATCCTTCATGGTATTTGGTGCTGTCAGTGTTCCAGATTTCAGCCATTCTAATAGGTACATAATGGTATCTTACTGTTGTAACTTGCATTTCTCTGATGACATATGATAAGGAATGTTTTATATTTGCTTATTCGCCATGTGTATATCTCCTTTGGTGAGGTGTCAGTTATGGTCTTTGGTTCATTTTTAATCAGGTTATTTGCTCTTTTATTTTTGAGTTTAAAAATTTCTTAGTATATTTTAGACAACAGTCTCTTATCGGATGTATCTTTTACAAATATATTCTCTGAGTCTGTGGCTTGTCTTTTCATTTTCTTGACAGTATCTTTTGCAGACAGAGAGGAAAAACTCTTTTAATGTAAACCAGCTTATCAATCCTTTCTTTTGGTATTGTATATAAAAGGTCATCATCAATCCCAAAGGATTTTTTCCTATACTCTCTTCTAAGGATTTTACACTTCTGTGTTTTGCATTAGATCTGTGATCCATTTTGACTTAATTTTTGTAAAGCATGTAAAGTCTTTGTCTAGTAGATTTATAATAGCTCTTTTGTAGTTCTTTTCTGCCATTTCATGATCTCTGCCATTTTGGGGTCCATTTCTAGTGATCGACTTTTCTCCTGGGTATAAATCAGATGTTCTGCTTCTTTGTCAGTCTTGAGATTTTTGAATAGCTGTGAGACATCCCAATTTTAAGGTTATTGAGTGCTTGAACTGGTTGTTTTCTTTTAAGGGGCATTGGATTTTATCCTGTCAGGATGTTAAGTTACATGTATATCAGTCTGATAGATTTGAAGACTCATTAAGCTCTTCAGTGGGTGGTCCAGAGTAGCCCACATTCTCAGGCTAATTTAGCCATGCTACTCACACATTACTAAGGAACATCTCATATATTCATTTATCGAGTTTTTTCCATTCTGTCTATTGGAGACTTGAATGTTTTCTAGTCTTGCGTGAGTTCCAGGAGTTATTCTGTTTATAGCCCACCCATATGTGTTCTTTCCTCCGAGAAGTTGCTTTTTGCTGCATGTTGTGTATGTTCACTCTAGGCATGAGCAGATTAATGTTTAAAGACTGAATGGAAATCTAGTGAAATCTGATGGGGCGGGGGGGGTGGTTCTTTGTTTAACTTCTTTATCTCCAGTACAATTTCCTGCATATTTTTAGCTGCCTCAGTCTTCACAACTCTGATGTCTGTCTCCATTACTTAGTGAGATGTCTCTTTACCTCAGTGAGACTACTGGACTCTGCTTGAGTTTCACCTTTCTGCATTACAGCCCAGAAATTGCCACTAGGCAGAAATTTAGGGTCATCAGTCGTAGTTCTCATCATGTGTATTTCCCTTTTCTCGCAGAATGCAACCCTATATTGCCCATTTTCCAATATTTTAAAATCATTTTTAAAAACATATTTAGTAAAATTTTCTGGTTTTTGGAGCATAGCATTTATTCTGGATCCTGTTTATTCATCATCCCTGGAAATGAAAGCTTATTATAATACAATATTTTTTCCATCTAAGCTGGTGAAAATATTTTGGAATATGAAAACATACACCAATTTTAAAAAACAGTGTCAATAAGATCTATACATTTATTATTTGTACATATTGAAAATGTCATCACCAATGCATTGGTTTTATTATCCGTTTGTTTTTTGCCCATCCAAAATATTGAGTGAATAGAGACAGAGTAATTTTCCCCTAGAAGCTCTCGCTTCATTTTGATTTTGATTTATAGAATACAAAGCATAGTTTCTTTGCCACATCTAAAATTGTAGGTCTGTTTTAAGTACAGCTTAATGACTTTTAAAATTTCTTCTCCATCTTTAATGGCCATTTCTTCTCCATCTCCATGGCCATTTTCATTCTTAATATCATCTGTTTCTTTTTTTTTTTTTTTATTATTCTTACTTAAACTTGAAATAGATGTATTTATTTGTTTAAGCTCTATAGATAGCCAGGTTTTAATTTTGTTGCAGTCTCTCCTAATTCTTTTTATATTTCATTGATTTCTTTCATTTCTTTTTTTTTTTCAGGGAGTTGTAGTTTGCTCTGTTAGCCACACTCTCCCACCCCCAAGACATACCAATTTCTTGAGTTAAATCCTTAGCTCACTAATTAACAGTATTCTAAATTTAAATACATTTAAATATATATTGACACATGTTTCTTAGACTCATATAGAGTTAGACTGAAGCTGTTAATCCTGGGTCTTGTGCTGTGAGCAAAATAATATGTAGTACTTCCAATGCAGGGCAGTTGAAAATATATTTGAGCTTGCTGGGTACTCTTCTCTCATACTTGGTGACCAGAGAAGCCATATGTTTTATTGTCAGCATTATAATTGGTCAAAATTCTATCACCCTAGGTTTTAAATCACTAGGTAAAACCACTCATCTCTTGACTCTCCCTGCTGTCATCAACCAACATACAATGAACATACTGTAAAATGAGAAATAAACATCTGCAGTCTTAAACATGTATTATTTTGCAGTTAATTTGATATAGCAGTGTCACATAATGTTTTTGCTGGAAAATATACAAAAATTTTACCCCCCAACTTTTATCAAGAAAAAAAAGTGTGTTTCAAAGCAGACTTACAAGAGTGACATTAGACAGATGGTAGAATAGGAAGCCCCAGGCCTCATTCCCCAAAGACTCACTGAGTTAACAACACTGTATAGTCCAAAAAAACCTTTATGGGAACTCTATAAAGTAGTTTAGAATTTTTAGTACCCCAGGCAAGTGCAAAGCCAAGAATAGCTGTATTGAAATGCAAAAAAGAAGAAGCAGAGGAGGAGGAGGAGTGGGAGGGGGAGAGAGAGGAGGAGGGGGAGGAGAAGGAGGTGGAGGAGGAAAAATCTAAAAATATGTAAATCCGTGAACTGATAACATCAGTGGAGAGGGAGATGTAAAGGAGAAGAGTTTTTGTTTGTGACTGCAATTAAGTTGTTATCAGTTTAAAGTAGATTGTTAATGTTTCATGTAATCTTCATGGTAACCATGAAACTCAACAAACTAGGAAGAGAAGGAAATTGCCCCCCATGATAAAGGCCATAATATGGAAATCCCACAACTAACATCATAATCGATGATGAAAGCCTGGAAGTTTTTCAAGTGAGAACAAGAACAAGGCAAATATAATTTCCTTTTTCTTTCTTTATTTCATTTTTTTTTTTTTTTTTTCTGGAGGCTGCTGAGCTGTAGCCCTTTCCCACTTCTTTGTTACCCATTCCTTTGGTCCCCTGTGATCCCATGGTTGCAGGTTTAGAGGCAAGTGGGGAGGGTCTGAACGTCTCCCCGGGGCAGCTGTTCCTTATTTTTGTGGAATGGTGGCTAGGAGAACCAACATAAAATCTATAAAATCTAGGAGCCCCATTTGTCAATCCTGGACCCTGCCCTGCTTTCCGTGGTACTTAGATTGTGTGATGTTGGGTGATCTGGTGATGGGTACTAGGCTAGATCTCTTTGGCTACATCTTGTCTTTAAAAAAGTTTTTTTACTGAGATAGATTTGGCATGCAATGTGATGTAAACTTAAAATACAGAACATAATGATTTAATACATTTATATTGCAATTGCCTGCTTTTGCCATTCTAATCAACATGATACTGGAAATCCTAGCCATAATAATTTGGCAAGAAAAGGAAACAAATGGCATCCAAATTAGAAAAGAAGAAATAAAATTATCTCTGTTCATAGATAATATAATCTTTATATCATTTCTTCTTTAAAGAGAAAGACAACAACAGAAAAAGAAATTACCTGAAATCTACAAAATGTGCAAAGGACTTATTAGACATTTGTCCAAAGAAGACAGACAAATGGCCAAGAAGCATATGAAAAGATGCTCAAAACCACTACTTATCAGTTAAGTGCAAATAAAAACCACACTGAGATATCACCTCACATGTGTTAGAATCATCACCATTAAAAAGTTAGAGAATGACAAGTATTCATTAGATTTTAGAGAATTTAGTATTTTTTTTGCACTCTTGGTGAGACTATAAAATGGTGTTTTGGAAAATAGTATAGTGGTTCATCAAGTGTAGAGTTTCAGTTTGCAAGAGGTAAATGTTCTAGAGATTTGTTGCACAATAATGTGCATATAGTGAACATTACTGTTCTGTACACCTGAAATAGTTAAGATGGTAAATTTTATGTTATATGTTTTTATCACAATAAGGTAGAGTTTAGTTGTATATTAACCATTTCCTTTATTACCAATTCATTCCTAATATATCAATCTTTTTCATGTGTTTAAATTCTTGATTTATTTCTAAACAGCACCACAGAAAGAAGTTTTAGGCATCTTATATTAATATGTTGATTTTGTCAATAGGATTGATAGTGCCACAGTCAATGTTATAGAGTCCTTGACCCAATTCAAGAATCCTAGATCTCTTTAAAGAAGAAAGTCACAGTTTGTACTGTACCAAAGCCACTTCTACTACTCTCTATGTTTGTGCTGACATAAACCTTTAAATTTTGTATAAAATTGTCAGCTATCTAGGAAATATCAAAGATATAATATGTATTTTTGATCACAGATATAGTTGATCACAGATATAGTAGAACGTAGGAAAACTGAGGTCTTTGACAGGGGAATGGTGTATTGAAACAAAACATGCAACTACATAAAACATCACCAAATATGTTTAAAATGTCAAAATAAATTAACAAATATATCTGAGTCAGATCAACATGATACCTTGGAAGGAAAAACTCATGCAAGTTGGTTAAGCTGTTTGAAATACATTATTGAACAATATTGGTGGGAAGCAACTAAACCCCACTAAAGGAAAAACAGTATTAATGAAAAGGACCTAGCTTGTAGGATAAGTTCATATTGGGATCAACTGACACAATTGTGCTTTATCAAAGCCCAAATATTGCAGAGAAAGAAAACGAAAATTAGATGTTTACTTGTACTGACCAGGCATGTGCTTTGGAAGGGAAATGAGAATGTTAATGATATAACAGTGGAGGTGAAGTGAACATGGGTCTCTAATGAATTTGACATCAACAGAAGACAGAAAGAAGCAATACGGCAAACTAAAAGGGAGGGAAGATTAAGCTGAAATAAAAGTAAAAGAAATGATAAAAATGAAGGTCAAGGTAAGATGATCTTGATCACTTACAGAAGGTGGATGTTCTTTGTAATCACTGCAGCAGGATAATGTATTAAAAGGTGGCCCAATAAACTGGAAAAGAATACCATGAAAAAGAGATTTAAGAGTGTGAATTCAAAAGTTAAAAGAGTCTTCAAAATGAATGATAATGTTTCCTGAATTGAAAATAGGTAACAGAGGGAAAGAAAAATCTGGAAGTCAAGTAATAAACTCAACCAAGAATGTTGAGAAGTGTGTGGAAATACCAGCGGTAAGGGAGGCATAATTTTCCTTACAGAGTACTGTGAGAGAAAGAGGTCATCAGGAAAAGAGTTTAGGAAGCCAAAATGAGACTAATAGAATAAGAAGAGCATGGACAAGATTATAAAAGTTGATACAGATACTTGGAAAGAATACTCTTGAGTTGACTGTGGATGGGTTGAAAGTCTGGACAAAAAACATCAGTGAATGATTTATTCATGATGTGATAAATGTAGCAAACAGGAATTAAAGAGGCAGATAGTATAAATAAATAATAAATAAATAAATAAATAAATAAATTTTTAAAATCCTCCACTCCCCTTTTTTTAAGTGACTTTCAGGGAAGAGGGCAGATTAGGATGTCCCCAAGCTCACCAGGTCCAATGGATACAACTGGATAACATCCACATCAGTGTAAATAACCCACAATATTACCCGAAGTCTGGCAGAACAGACTCTCTACACCTAAATGTAGAAAAGAGGCTCCACACAGACACAGAGGGGAGTTAGAAAAAGACCCAGGTGCCAAACACTCTTGGGTGTGGACAGCCTGAAAGGGGAAAGCAAGTCCTTGTGGCATTTGGCTTTGAAAACCAGAGGACCTAACTTCATGAATACTTATAATCAGTGGAGCTTAACACCTGGAACTTTAAAGATGAGAGGACTTAGCTCTGGAAGAGTCAGAGGGTAATAGGAAACTTAATACCTGCCCTTAAAGTGACAGCACACACCTTGCTCAGATACAGCATAGAAGTAGCAGTTGTTATAATGCCTGGGGTATACTGGAAGGAGATTGAGTTATTAATCTCACAGTCTCTTCCAGAGGGGCAGGGATCTTCAGGAGACTTCTTCAGGAACAAAGGAGATGGTGGGAGCACTAATGCCCTCCCCCACCTCTCAGCTGATGTAACCGTCCCTCAGAACAACATACTGCTTAAAATATAACTTATGAGAAATTATATTGTTACCAAGCATGTTTAGATATAGCTTTAAGAAAAATATGTACTGGTAACAGGCCTCTCGGGGAGAGGACGATATACGTCCTTGAAGCTGAGCAGCTGAGGATGCCTGGCCTACTCAGGGTGGAAAGGCAGCTGCTTCATTTTTCTGTTACCTCCCCTTCTCTGGAGAGCGCCTGCAATTAGTCAGACAATCCTTTAGTTTGGGCTTGCTCACTATAGGTCATGTACTACATGACCAGACATATTTTGCCTTTGTTCTTACATATCTACAAGACTCATGGTCAATGCGTAGTCTACTCTGGCTTCTTTGTTGGTTGTTACTCACTTTCTAATAAATATGAGACTGAGGAGGTGTTCAGGTTGACAGTCTTTTTCTACTGTCTCTGCCTGCTTCCATTCTCTTGCAACTGACTTGTTTGTCCCTCATTCTTCTCCCGTGTGCTGTCAGGAGGTGGCAAGCTGAGACACAGGGGCACCTGTGGGAACCAGCAGAGCACCAACACCTTCCACCTCTCACTAACAGCACACCCTGCCCCCACATTTCCTGTGGACATGCCCTTCTGGCCTTGCAATAGGAGTTTTCTAATGCAGCTCCAGGTCCCCTCCCACAGCAGGATCTGCACACACTTGCTAATACCATATGCCCTACCCCTGTGTTCTCCTACAGACCTGCTCCCTCCAATATGTCCTTGACTAAAGCCCATCCAAAATAATGCCATAAAACTGGCAGTGTGCAAGCAGCCCCAACAGGGAACTCCAAAGTGAGCCATTCCAAAGCCACTCCAGAGCCACTTCAAAGTGATCCTGCTCCTGGGAGAGGAGGAGATAATCACACACACACCAGTCCCACTGAGGACCCAACGGTGAGCTGGAGGCAGACATCTGGTAGATTGCAAGTCTCACCCACCAATGAAAGCTTCTCAGGGGAAAACACAGGGAAAGTCCCTTGCAGATCAGTGGTACTGCTTCTCTGGAAAACACCTGTTCTGACTCATTCAAAAGCAGGAGATGTAGCTATCTTTCCTAACACATAGAAACAGACACAGAGAGTTAGACAAAGAAGGAGACAAAAGAATATGTCCCAGATGAAAGAACAAGAGAAAATCGCAGCAAAAGAGTTAAACAAAATGGATATAACTAATATGCCTCATAGAGAGTTTAAAGTAAGGGTCATAAAATACTCACTGGACAGGAGAAGAGTGAAAGATCTCAAGAAGACCCATAACAAAGAAATAGAAAATGTAACAAGAACCAATCAGAGATGAAGAACTCAATAACTGAAATTAAAAATACACTAGATAGAATAAACAGTAGACTAGAGGAAGCAGAAAAACAAATCAGTGACATGGAGGCCAGAGTAATGGAAAGCATTCAAGCTGAACAGGAGAAAGAAGAAAAAACTAAAAATGAAAATAGATTAAGAGAACTCAGTGACACCATCGAGCATAATAATATTTTCATTTTAGGGATCCCAGAGGAGAAGAGAGAAAAAAGAGGGCAGAACATTTATTTGAAGAAATAATAGCTGAGAACTTCTTGAATCTGGGGAAGGAAACCAAAATCCAGATCTAGGAGGCACAGAGAGTCCCCAGCCATGTTAACCCAAGGAGGTCCACATGACACATAGTAATTAAAATGGCAAAATGTAGTGAAGAGGAAATTTTTAAAACAGCAAAATAAAACAGTTACATCCAAGGGAAAACCCATAAGGCTATCAGATGGTTTTCAGCAGAAATACTACAGATCAGAAGGGAGTGGCATGATACATTCAAATTGCTGAAAAGAAAAAAAAAATTGCAACCAAATATACTCTACCCTGTATGGCTATTATTCAGAATAGAAGGAGAGATAAAGAGTTTCCCAGATAAACAAAAGTTAAAGAAATTCATCACTGCTAAACCAGCCTTAAAGAAATACTGAGGGAAACTTTATGAGTAGAAAGGAGAGACCTTAAGTAGGAATAAGAGAAGTAGGAAACACAAAAGTAGTAAAATTAGGTAGCTCTATAAAAATAATCAAGAGATACATAAAACAAAAGGAGAGAAATTATTTCCTGAAGTGAGGCTATATCAACTCATTTCCAAGCAAAAAATAAATATTGAGTGTTGTTAGCAGATCTTTGTTAAAAGGGAAAGTACAGGAATTTCTAAGGCAATAGCACTATAAATCCCTAAAAGAAACAAGGAAACACAGGGAGAAATGAAGAGCAATAGAGTGAAGGCATAGCCAGATCTAAGTGAGTTGTCACTCTACTGAATAGTTATATATAAGTAGTTACCTATATATTGTTTGGCTTAGATATGTATGTAAAATTAAACATAATAATAAAAAGCCAGGAAGTAGGTAGAGTTGAAGTTCTTACATTATCTTAGAAGAGGATAAATTTGTTAATTTATTTAACATCGCAATAAGTCAAGTTATCTCCGAGAACCATTAGAACAACAATAGCAACAAAAAAGCATAATTAGCAAGTTAATTGGTATACCACCTTCAAAAACAGTTTATTTAGTACTTTAAAAATGTTAGATACATCTATGCAATGGTCCATCTGTTCCATTCCTAGATATTTAAGGTAAAAATTATTAAGATTTAATATATTATAAATGTGCATAATAATATTTATTATATATTAAATATATACCTATATAAAAGTTTGTATGTAATGTTCATAGTAACTTTAGTTGTAATAGCCAAAACTGGAAACAACCCAAATGTCTACTAATAGGTGAATGGATGAACAATGATTTTATATAGTGAATACCAAAAAAAAAAAAAAGGGATGAACTGCTAATAAATGCTACAATGTGAATGAATCTTAAAATAATTATGCTGAATAAGAAGGAAGGTATAAATGAATATCTATTATCTAGTGGCTTTTATATAAAATTGGAGAAGATCATAATAATTATTAACGAAAGGGACTAAGGTGGTCGTTGTGAATGGGGAAGGAGTGAGAGAGATAGGCACAAGGGAAAGATTTCAAAAAGATCTGAGGAAGCTTTTGGAGAGGATGGATATATTGATGAGTTCATGGGGCTATACATAGGCCAAAATTTATAATATAAAAAAATATAAACAAAACTTATTATGTATGAATTATCTCAAAATTATTTTAGTGAGATGTCTTCATTATAAAATGTACTTACAAAAAATCTACAGCAAATATACTGATTTTTCCCTTTGAAATAGAGAAGACAATGCTTGATATCACTCTTATTGGGCATTTTAAAAAATATTTACTTTTTCAGAAAATTTAAAAATATATATCATTTTTTGTGGAACTTAGCTGGCACAGTCATTTAAGCCTCCAACTCTTGGTTTCAGCTCAGGTAGTGATCTCAGGGTCATGAGATCAAGCCCTACTTTGGGCTTTGCACTCAGTGCGAAGTCTGCTTAAGAGTCTCCCTTCCTCTGCCCCTCCTCTCTGTGTGCTCTCTCTCACTCTTTCTCAAATAAATATATCATTTAAAAAATATATCATTTTTAATCGCACTAAAAAATATCGTTACATATGGTTTGTCTCCCTCCCAATCCCATCTTGTTTCATTTATTCTTCTTCTACCCACTTAAGCCTCCATGTTGTATCACCACTTCCTCATATCAGGGAGATCATATGATAGTTGTCTTTCTCTGCTTGACTTATTTCGCTAAGCATGATACGCTCTAGTTCCATCCACGTTGTTGCAAATGGCAAGATTTCATTTCTTAAATAAAAAATTAAAAAAAAATATCGTTACATAGATGAGAAAACCTTTACACAGAAAAAAAATTACAAATTATCAAAAGACAGTAGAGAAGGCCTAAATAACGATGTAATATGCAACAAGTAGGAAGACTCAATCTTTTATTGATGTCAATACTTTCCACATCAGTCTAGAGATTCAGCGCGTTAACATTAAAAATTTCGCTGCAGTGGTCGCTTCGGCAGCACATATACTAAAAATTTCGCTGCAGTTTTTGGAAATTTACAATCTGTTGTAAAAATTTCATATTAAATAAAAGCACCAGCAATGACGGGCCAATTTTGAAGTATAATAACAGGGTTGGAAGACTTAGACAACCATATATTATGACCCACAGCTATAAAGTCAATAGTGCACGAATAGAAAATTCAAGACCAGTGTATAAAATAGAAGACCCACATATTGCTTGATTCAAATAACAGTAACTCTTTAGTCAACTGGAAAATGATGGTCTTTTTAATATGTTGTTTTTATCAATTAGAAGCTCATTTAGGAAAAAAAAATTGACCCTTCACACCATTAACAAAATAATTCCAGTTGATTTGTTGATATAAATATGAAATTGAAGATAATAGTACTTCTAAAGCAAAAGATCTAAGAATACATAAATGACCTTGGAGAAGGAAACATTTCTTGACAGGGAAAGAGTTTTAACCATAAAGTTAAATACCGCTAAATTGCACTACATAAAAGAATGGACTGCTGTTCACTAAAAGACACAAAGAGAGAGAAAAGGTAAGTCCCAGAGTGAAAGATGTTTACAAATAATATATCTGACAAAAGCCTTATATGTTTAGGAATATATATTTAGGAATAAAGAATATATTATGAATAAAAGATACATACAAGAATATATTAGGAATAAAAATATATATTTAGGAATGAAGAATCCCTAAATAAATAAATAAATAAATAAATAAAAGGAAATCATATAGAAAATGAGCAAAAAGTAGACTAGGTCTTCATACAAGAGGATAAACAAGTGACAATAAATATATTGTTTCTCAGTTCTATCAGTCATCAGGAAATTGTAACTTAAAAATACAATGAGGTACTATATACATATCATATAATAAACATTCAAATCTCATTGTTGATACTGTACCTCCCCAGCGCAGAAAGCATTGAAAACCTTAACATCTGAATTCTCCACTCTTTGCTGTAACTTTTGGACATGGCTTTTAATTGTGTTCTGTCTCAAAAATGTATAAAAAGTTAAAATTTTGTGGTCTGGGAGAATAACCAGATATTGACAATGGAAGAATTATAATTCAAGACTCTGTGAGTCACATCATATGGTCGTAGACAGAAGTATGGCAGGACATAAATAATCATTTACCCCAGAGTTCATTAAAGTTGACATGGGCAATATAGGCATCCATTGTCTCCATCTGTCTAGCTAGCCTGTTAAGATCATGTCTCCCACAGCTAAGGAGGAGAACTGTAGATTGGACTTCCTACTGTCAAAGTTTTAATAGTGTCTTTTATTTTCAGAGCATTTACAGAGATGTTTGCTCCATTTCATTTGCAATGCTCATTTTGAAAAAATGAGCTGAAAAAACTCAGGAAAGAAACCTGGAATAATTAAAATGTTTGGATAAAAAGTCTTTATCTATCTATCTATCTATCTAGCTATCTATCTATCTATTCTCACAGAAGACTTGGCATTTCATCGGACTTTGATGCATTCTACTACAGCTCTTTCCATCCCTTTCAGCAAAAGGTATTCCTATTATAATGTTACTGTTTTCACTAGGAACAGTTTGCTTTTGAAATATACAAGTGGTTTTTCCATTAAATATAGACCCAGCCTCAATGTGCTGTATTTTCACTGTGGAATGAAGACTACTGACTCATAGCCAGTAGACTTGAGTTAGTTTTCACAAGATTTTTGTGTATCTACTGTTGACCTCTCAAGATTGTAAGCTTCAGAGGTGGGACATGTGAGTATGTTTATCTCAAATTATTTCTCAAGAGAATTGAAGATAACACTCCTCTCTCAGATATGTATTCTTTTGATCAATTGTCCTCAATATGGGCTACACATTAAACTCTCACGGGAAACTTTAAAAACTCCCTGTGACCAGGTATCACAGTAGACAAGCTGAATTGAAAATACTGAGTGTGGAGTCCAGGCATAAGGTTTTGTTTTTTTGGTTTTTTTTTTTTTTTTTTTTTTTTTTTAAGGACTCCAATAAGATTCCAGTGTGCACATAAAGCTGTCACCCATATCTTTAGATGATTTGGTGAGCATTTGTTTCACCTGCCATGGGGAGTGATAACCTGTTTTTCAACAGAGAATAAAATAGATGTTTCAGAGAGAAATACCTTGTGCAAATTTCTGAGTATCTCTTTTGAGTATCTCTTTTATTAGAATAGTGAGGGCACCAAACTAGACGGTTCAGACTTTCTGATTATAAAGAAAATATACCTACCTCAGATCAGGCCAGCTCTATTTAGAAAAAGCTACAGGTCTCATTCATGACTAAAAAGTACTGTGAAAATGTAACAACAGACTAGTCAAGAATTCATAGAGAGAGGAGCCTAAATCAGAAGACATAGGATCTGTACATGCTTCCAAGGATGGTTCCAGAAGTAACTTGGGTACTGACATGGGGACATCTCACTTCCAATGCCTGAGTGAACTGAAGTGATATATTCTATAGAATATTGAGAGATAATGGGCTTTAAGATGCCTTAGAAAACTATAAAAATTGCCAGACTTGAAGATCCTAACTTCTGTTTTATGGATAAAATCAAGTGATGTTGTTTAATGGGAAATATTTTTCTTTCTCAACATAAAGTTTAAGATATTCATTAACAGAGTTCAGATCTGTCAGGCAGAATTTTTGGAAGTTTCAACAAATTTTAAGGGACTGGTTGTAGCCCAAAATAAATATGGTAAAACATGACTTCTATAAAGTAATCTCCATGGCAAATTTTGTTTCAGGAATTTCTAACACAGGATTCTGAAAAACTAAATTTATTTGTCCTAAAAAGTTTATAAAAATTCTCTTTCTGTACAGGGCTTCTTTTGGGAAATTATTATTTTTTAGCCTTAACCCTTGCAGTTAAATAATTTGGATACCTTCTCTGAAATGGAAGGTTCAATGAGGCCATGCATCATCAATCCCAAACAATTTAGGATGACTCATGCTATGTCATCACTTCTAATTCACCTCAGGCAACTCATCCTTCAGTCACATTCTTATATGACCATTATCTGAATGTTCCCATTTTAAAAACAATTTAAAAATTTCTATTGTACAGATATAACCTTTTATTTTAAAGACTTTATTTATTTATTCTGAGAGAGAGAGAGATAAGAGAGAGAGTGTGCACAAGTACATGAGTGGGGGAGGGGCAAAGGGAGAAGAAGAATCCCAAATCAACCTCCCCACTGATCATGGAGTATGACACCTAGGGCCAGATCCCATGATGGTGCAATTCTGACCTGAGCCAAAACCAAGAATCTGGCTCTCAACCAATTGAGCCACCCAGGTATCTCTGAACATAACTTCTTAAAAGCACTTCCCCCATCCTCTTCCTGGGATACCCTTCTATTTTCTTGGAACCTTGTGAGCAGGTACCCTCTCTCACCATCTATCAATCTATTCTTGTCTTCACCCTCCTTGAAGTTCAGTTTAGATTCCAAGGCTCATTTTTAAAATTTTCTCTTCTGCCTTATTCTAATGGCCTTTAACCCCCTAAAATGCCAAGCCTTAATGAGTCCTAGTCCCTACATTCTCAGGACTTCTACCTGAGCAGTTGATGACATCAGAGAAAACGGATGGCAGGTTTCATTACAGACCATGACTACCAACCTCAATCAGACATACAGTATCGCCCGTCACAACGGACGTGTCTTTCTAGTTACTTCAACTGTTTGTATTTGAGAATCATATTTAAAAGTGATTACTGATAATTCTCTAATTTAAAAGACCCTCAACTTCCCTTTTATTCTCATACAATGATCCTGCTTTCTATGACATAGGGAAAGTAAAATATATGTTATTATTTTGCTAACCATCACATTGACAAAACAAGCTGTGGCTATACTTACTTTTTCAAAATTCCTTCATGTTAAAACAGAAGTTCTCT
The DNA here is from genome assembly GCF_022355385.1 of Mustela nigripes. Classification (NCBI taxonomy): domain Eukaryota; kingdom Metazoa; phylum Chordata; class Mammalia; order Carnivora; family Mustelidae; genus Mustela; species Mustela nigripes. The sequence continues at coordinate 19,403,247 of NC_081574.1, forward strand.
CCTTTATCCATGTCTAATTCTTTTATATGTATTCTGGGTTCTCTTATTTCTTACCTTTTCAAGATCATTGAATTGTCACTTGTCCTCCCTCTTATAAACCTCTAACTTCTCTCAGCATTTAGAACATATGCAAGAATCACCAGGAAGGAGTTTGGTACATTCGAGGAGCTGTACTGCTATGAGCTGGGCAGAGAACAGCAGGGAATGAGTTTAGGACATGGGAAGGGAAAGGCTCTTCAAAGGACTTAAAGGCCATGCAAAGTTTAGACTTTATTTTGAAAATAGGAGACTGTATTGGAAGTTTCTAAGAAAGGAAATGATATGATGTGGTATAAATACTAAGGAGAGCACTCTGTATCTTGAAGATAAGGAGAAGGATGGTAAGAGTGGAAGGGGTAGAGCAGTTAGGAGGATTCTATACTAGTTGAGACAAGAACTGTGAATGCTCATCCAGAAGTGGTAGCCAAGAGACAGATGTGCCACTGACATATTTTACATGTACGTTCATGGAGAAACTAAATGCAATTGCAGATGGATTGGATATATGTTGGGAAGGAAAGGAAACATCTGGAGATCAGAAGAGAAGTACGATTTGGGAAACAAATTTGAAAGCTGCCATATGGTATAGTATAGTGTGTCTGAACCCTGTCTGCCATTAGAAATAATAGAGAAACATATAAACAAGAAGAACAAAGAATCAAATTAAAAAGCAATGTCTCCTCCCTCATCACATACATAGATTCTTAGAACCCTTCTCCAAATCTTTTGACTGAATTGTCATGAGGTAGAGAGGCTCCGTTATGCATATTTTTTAAAGTCCTAGGTAACTGTAATATGTAGTCAGCTACTGCTTTGCACAGTAAAGACAGCCATGGCAATGGAAGGCATCACCAAGAAAGAAATTAGTGTTAGAGAAGAAAGAGGACCAAGGCAGCATCTAGTAGAGTATCAACACTTAGATACTGGTTACAGGAATAGAAAACAAGAATAAATAAAAATCCAAGGTAGAATACTCTGAAGTTAAGATACCACAGAAGCCAAAGGGGTAGGGGAACAGGAGGAAGGTAATGTTTCAAAAAAAAAAGAACGAGGAAGCAACTGAATGCTGTTGAGAGAAGACAGGGACAGTCTATACATAACTTGCAAAGAAAGAAGCAGGAGTGGCTTTGACAGAACATTTCTTTTTAAAGAAATTTATTTGAGAGAGAGAGTGTGTGTGTGTGTGTGAATGCATGCAAGCAGGAGGAGGAGGAGAGGGAGAGAGAGCATCTCACGCAGACTCCCTCCTGAGTGTGCAGCCCACCTGGGGCTTGATCTCATGACCCTGAGACCATGACTTGAGTGGAAACCAAAAGCCAGACACTTAATTGACTGAACCTCCCAGGCGACCCAAGAACACTTCCACATAGTAGTTATAGGCCAGATTGGCATGGCTGTAGGTGAGAGAGTGGGACTGATGAAACAGATAACTCTTTCAGGAGGTTTTGCAGAAGAGAGATAGGTTAAGTATGAGGGAGAGAATGTGAAAGCAAGTAAGGGTTTGTATCTGTCTTGATAAAAAGTAGAAAGCATTAGAACATGTACCTAGGCTGGTGTGAAGGGCCCAGTGTCAGGGGTTTGATGTAGAAGAGGTGAGAGTAGATGGAATAAAGAGGTCAAGTTGAGTCTGGCCTTTCAAAGAAACGGAAAAAAGCAAGAGGTTGGGGGCCCAGGAAGGTTTTGCTGCAATGGTGGGAAGAGGAGGGAGTTCAAATCAGGTAGTTCTCTTATCTTACTGAACATGTGAAGTTTTTAATGGCTTGTCAGAGATTTTTAGGAAAGAAGGCATAAAATTGATATTTCTGGGGTATCTATATCTATAAGGAGAATACCACGTGGTATTGTGTTCTTGATGCTTATTATCATAAACTTAAAGTGAAAATAGCCTCTGTGTGTGTTTGTCTGTGTATGTGTTTTCCAATAAGTTTCAATGTCTCTGGAGAAAACAGAGAGAAAACACAAGCCTATTTATTCTGGATTTCCTTTTTTCTTTTTTTTTAAAGATTTTATTTATTTATTTATTTGAGTGTGTGAGAGAGAGAGAGCATAGTGCGGGGAGGGGCAAAGGAAGAGAGGGAGACAGACTCCCCAGGGAGAGGGGAGCCTGACAAGGAGCTTGGTCCAAGTGACCCTGAGATCATGAGCTCAGCAGAAATCAGACACTTAATGGACTTAGCCACCAAGGCACCCCTTATTTTTTTTTTAAAGGCAAATATGATAGAAAAAAGAAGAGCAAGAAAGTCATTATTCCCAGAGAGGAATTAAAATAATGCTTTACAGAATTTAGACTGGTAAAGACGGCAATGTGAATCAGAAATTGGTGGGGTTTATAAATATATCTCAATAATTCGTCATTGTGACGTTGGAATATTTGCACACTGTGAAGTAGAAGAACAAGAGGGAAAACTTGAAATGTGTGTGTGTATGTTTTATATTTAGGTACATATTACTGTGTGAACAAAAGTCTTCATTTGTCTGATAATAATGTCCAGGAGTGTAATTTCTGGGTCATATCATAGTTGCATATTTAGTTAAGAAACTGCCAAAATGTTTTCTAGAATAGCTACATCATTTTACATTTTCACTAGCATTATATGAGCAATATAGCTTCCCCACATCCTCACCAGCATTTTGGTATTGCCAATTTTTAAATTTCATCTACTATGATGGGTACACAGTGATCCTGTAGCTTTAATTTGCATTTCCCCAATGACTAATGGTGTTGGACATCCTTTCCTGAACTTATTTGTCATTTATATATTCTTCAGTGAAATGTCTCTTCATGTCTTTTGTTCATGTTCTTATTGGACTGTTTTTTAAAAAAAAAATTACTGTTGAATTTGAGGGTTCTTTATATGTCCTAGATACTAATCCTTTGTCAGATATGTGGTTTGTAAATATTTTCTACCAGATTATAGCATTTCATCTTTTTAACAATGTCTCTAATAGAGCACACATTTTAATGTTGACGAGGTTCAATCCATCAATTTTATTAATTTTAATTTTGGTGCTAGTAGTAAGAACTCCTAGTCCAACATCCTATGTTTTCTTCTTAAAGTTTTATAATTTTACATTTTACATTTAAGTTTGTGGTGTATTTTGAGTTTTTTCTTAATTTTATCTATTTATTTGAGAAAGAGATAGAGAGAGCCAGAGAGCACAAGTCAGGGGAATGGTAGAGGGAGAAGGAGAGGTAAGTTCCCTGCTTCTCCCGTGAACCCTGGGATCATGATCTGAGCCGAAGGCAGATACTTAACCAACTGAGCCACCTAGGTGCTCCTTGAGTGTTGTGTATTTTTGTTTTTTGCCTTTCTTTTTTGAAATAAGGTATGAGGCTTAGATTGTGGTTGATTTTTTCTGCCTGGAGATGTACACTTGCTTCTTTGTCAAAATATAGTTGGGGTATATTTGTGTGAGAAATGTGTATGCTTTGAAATAAAGATTTTAAGGTCTATTTTTCCATGAAGACAATATCATGAGAGTGGATAGATGCAGTAGAGAACTAGTTCTCTGTACATCAGAAAATCACTGAATCGAAAATCTGAGGCTTTGGCGGGGGATGAGTGGGTGATGGTTACCATAAGGATTTTAAAGGCACTAAGAATATTGACGAGAGCTGAATGAGAAGTGACCAGGGGATCAACAGATGGTAACAGTGAGGAGGGATGATAATCATATCTGAAAGACATGAATTTCAAATGGCCAGTGCAGTCTACTAAAGAGAAGAGGACCCATGGCTGAAAAATAGACATGCAGAATTTAAGGGAAAAAATTCTACTTGAGATTGTCTCAAGGAAGGTTTAAGTTTCACTCAAGGCAAGAACACTTAAAGGGCACTTCTGAGGAGAGAGTGAGGATGGAATAGAGTTTGCTCATCAGAGAGAGAAGTTTCAGGAGAAGAGAAGTATTGGGAGCAGAAGAGCAAGTGGAAGGTTGTGTCAGAGTTAGAGGCGGTGGTCTGGCATTGAGAGTCCAGGTGGTAACAGATAATAGAGAGAGGCTAGGTTTCTAGGAGGGTCTGAGGGAAAGAGTTTTGGGGGACATGATAAGCCATCTCTGAGATGGTCTATTCTCAGCATGGTCTAGAGTGATCTAATGATCCACCCCCACCCCCTTGCAAGCACAACTCTTTGTTCTCTACCTCCCTTATCAAGATAAGTAAAGGGCGCCATCTTGCATGGTGTTGCTCAAGCCATGAATCCAGAGTCATATCAGAATAGATGTCCCTCATACACATATCTAGTCTTGCTCACTCCACTTCCAAAATATTTCTAAAATTCATTTAGTTCTCTGTATGCTGACTGCTTGCAGAATACATCGAACCCTCACTTTCTTCCACCAGATCATACTCAATTAGCCTTTTGCTTTCTACAAATCCATTATTACTCACAATTCAGCCAATGTAATATTTTAAAAGTTAATTTGATCATTTTATTCTCCTGGTTAAAACTATACAATGCAATTGCTTCTCTGTTCTTAGGATAAAATTCAAAATCTGTAAGTGGCTTACAAGGCAATGCTTTAGGTCATTTTGCAGAATCAACATCTCAACCCCTCCTCCCTTCCACAATCTCTTCTCCAGCTGCTCTGGCCTTCTCTTACTTTCACCAAATTACCATGTATGTGTGTTGTACTCAGGATCTCCATACACACTCTTCCCTGTTCTCAGAACATACTCTCTGTTCCTCTTTAATGAGGTTACCAGATTTAGGAAAAACATATAGGATATTCAACTGAATTTGCATTTCAGATAAATAGCAAATCATTTTTTAGTGTAAGCCTGTCCTATGCAGTATCTGGGTGACTAGCATTTTATTTGGCAACCTTATTTCCTAGTCTATCTAATTTCTCACATTTCAAATCTCGGCTTAAATATTATTTTCTCCCTAGTCTTTTTGGACTAATTTATGTTTCACTTCTTACACATTCTCACAATAAGCAGTGTGGATATTTATTTAAAATCTGTCTTCCTCATTAGATCACAGTCTTCCATGATTAAAAAATAATGTTCAGAAATAAATAAATGAAAATAATGTTTGTCCTGGAGTACCTGGGTGACTCAGTCTGTTAAGTTTCTGACTTCAGCTTAGGTCATGATCCTGGGGTTCCTGGGATCCAGGTCCCCCTTAGGCTCTTTGTTTAGTGGGGAGTCTGCATCTCCCTCTGCCCCTCCCCCTGCTCGTGCTCTCTCTCAAATAAATAAAATCTTTTAAAAAATAATGTTTGTCCTGGTAATTATCTAGTACAATACTGACACATGATAAGAACTAAATCAATATTTTGGAATGAACATTTAGCAAATGCTAGTGGAACATGGAGCAAGATGGAGTATTACATGTGCAATAGACAATCAACTAATCCTCTGCTTATAATTAATCCAGTGTTAATAAACAGCAACTGAGTTATCTTATCTGTTTGCTCCACAGGAAATTGGAACAATAATACCCTAATTACAGGGCTGTTGTGAGAATTAACAGGAAAGGGACATAATCAATGTTCAAACAAATGTATTGCTTTCTTCCTTCCTTCTCAAATTTAAAGAACTTTGAGACAGCCTCCTCATTCTTCACCTTTTGTGAGTTATTCAAAAGTCTCCTCTGATGCAGATCCCTTTACATTGTGGGAAAACAATATGCTAAGTCCATTCTTTCCCTTTCCCTCTCATTTTGTGGACCCACAGATGGGGGCTCTCTTAACTCACAGATTTCTCGGCCACAAGTCTGCTGTAGTAAACACCTGTGAGGAAGTGAGGATTTGGTCCTTTGGGGTCCATGTACATGAATATGCTTTATATTTTTTGGTTTTGCTTTATCTTTAGTCATTCTTCAAGCCCAGTTGTGTGAGGCATGGTCGTAGAGTGGCAGCTATCCCAAAACTTCCCTATGGCACATCAAATGACATCTACTCTACTTTGCAGTCTTGAAATTCCCTCCTTGTCCCAAGTCCATAGGCAACTGGTGCTGGAGTACTGCTTCTGACGCCTTAATATTTCGAGTTCCTTCCCCTCTGCTCTAGGTCTTCCATGAGCCCAGGGTACAGTGTGAGAGGCAGATGGAATGAAAATAGAATTTGTTGTGTCATGCTTCCTTGTCAATATCCTGTGCCTTCTGTAGGGGTGATAGATTTCAAGAATTTGTTATTTCCATTTTTACGTGTCCATATGGATAGTTATGGAGGGAAAGAACATGGCACTTGAGTTTTTAATTTAACAGAAACGTGTTCCTCACAACTGTCCTGCCACGCTCTTCACTCTCCATTCTGTTCTTTCCCCTTCTTCCCTCCTTGTCTTATTTCCACTATTAAATGGTCCTTTCTGTCTTTTCTCACTGTCATTTTTCTATATTACATCATCTTTCCCATTCTCTCTTTCCATATTTTCTTTCTCCTTTTCCCCTTCCTTCATATTATAAGAAAATCGATGCCTTTGGATACGTAACTATATTTTTATAAAATACCCAATGTAAGAATTGATACATTTTCTAGATCGATCAGAGAGCTGGAGAGCTTCCCAGATAAAACTCTGCTGAGTCCAGTTCTGAAAGTCACTGTAGTCCCTTTCCCATCAGAACATAGCTTTCCGCTCTGTGTCTGTGCTCATATAATCTGCAGGCTGTTAGCCTCAAATACTACTACACTGGAAGGGATGCCAAGAAATGTAATGAAAGACTAGGCTAATTCCACCTAAAGTGTGAGATTACAAAGTAGCACCACCAAACCCAGAAAACTCTTACACAGCAGTTCCCAGTCCTTTTCTCCCAAATACTGGTTGAAAAATCTTAGAGCACTGTCAAATACATGATATGATAAGAAAGGTATAAAATGACCTTGTCTTAAATGAATACACCATGTATGTGTATGTCTATATATGTGTGTATGCATGTATATGTGAGTGTGTGTATTTCTGTGTTCCTGCATGTGTGTATGTGTGTGTGTGTGTGTGTGTGTGTGAATCTGTATGGTGAAATGATTATTATACTGACTTTGGCTTTAAACCACTCCAGCATTTCCCCACTGTGACAGGTAGAAGCTAGTGGTTTATTAATTTACATCTAAAATCTTGCACAGCTGGGGATAACATGTGCATTTCCTCCAACTGCCAAAGCAACCTGGAGAGATACACTAGTGAGGGCAGCAATTTTCTGAGGCTGTGATAGCATCACCGAATGCCCAGTAATGCTGCAAGGAGACGCCTGTATGGGAAATAGGCAACAACCTCCATATAAAATAGAATGATCCCAGTGATAACCAGGCAGATTAATAAATCGCTTTTGCAACAGAAACACAGGAACATGGGAAGGGAGGTCAGCATGTTGATGCCCTCAAGATATGCTGAAAATGAGAAAAACGGCAAGTAATTTTGTAAGCCCTTATCATAGAAATCAGATATGACCAGGGAATGGTTCACAGTCTCAGATTGAGGCCATCTGATTTCTTCTCACTTTATTGCAGTCTTCTCTTTAAACTTTCCCTTTCAAAAACAGTGTTGCTTGTGGAGGCATCTCCTTTCAATCATTTGTAGGGTTTTCAAGGGCAGTATCTTGTTTGGAATATGCAAATGCAGGTATATATTATACATATTATATTTAGGCAAGAAAGATGGACATACTTTTCCCAATATCACATACTAGGGACATTCCCATAGCTTCAGAAGGTTTGCCATTAGAATAGATTAAATAAATTAAATTAAATTAAATTAAATAAATGAAACCAAAGGAGTTCCATTCCAGAAATTACTCCTACTATTTTAGCTACTCCATTTTTATCAAAGTTCCATTCAAGAAACAGAAAACACATTAAGAATTTTAACAAGAAAGGAATAAGAAATAAAATATAAAGAGGAATACAGTACAAAGAAGTGGGCATTTACAAAATGAGAAGAACTTGAGGGAAAGGACTCAAAGCCGGACCTATAGGGATAACTTCTAGAACAATTCAGGATGGACTCATCATGAAAGAAAATTCTGAGTTTGTTGCTGAAGCTAAGCCAGAATTGGGATCCTTCTCCCAGAACCTCTGAACAGTCCCAGAGCTAGAGAACTGATTTCCATAGCCTCCACTCAGGGAGGGACTGGACAGATAGGCAGAGAAGCCAAATCGCTTTCTCTATACATGGAAAGATGGAGCTGTGCTAAGAAATATAATGAGAGGCACATTTGTTATTTCAAATGTTCTAGTAGCCTCATTTTTGAAAAGGTAAAGTGAGAGAGCAAAATTAATTTTAACTTGTTTGATTTAACCAAAATTAAAACACTTCAAAAGATAATCCATATAAAAATGTATGGAATAGTTTATTCTCTCTCTCTTCCTCACTTTTTTCTTTTGTACCAAGGCTTCAAAATCCACCGTGTCTTTTACAGTTACAGGACATCTTCATTTGGACCAGGCTCAGTTCTCATGCTCAGTAGCCACATGGGGCCAGAGACTCTGTCTTAAGCAGTGCGGGGCTGGGAGAGGAGACTGTTCCACTGCTGCAGAGAAATCTCTGTTTTCCCCTACATATTTCTAAGCAGAAGCAGACAAAATGTGACAGGGTGATAGCTTCTGCCTCAATTTTGCCTTCCAAACTCCTGCTGTGCAGGTGACTGGCAGATCTAATTTGCTTCCAGAGCCCTCCCTTCAAAGGGATCTGGAAAATGTGTTTCCTTCTGTTTGTTTTATTTCTGAAGTCCTCAGAGAGAAGAGTAGCAAAATGCAGGTGAAATAAACCTGTCTCCAATCTCCAGGAGTCCTTTGCAAACAGGGGAAGAACAATTCTGTGGGAATCTATCATCTCATTTCTGTCATCCTCCAAATACTTTAGGATATGTTACTCTAAGAAAACCCAATCATTCATTTTCCTCTTCTTTTGGACCTCGTGGTGTCATTAACCAAGACCTGTTTCATAACATTTATTGTGTTCTTATAAGCAGGAACGCAATGGTGTATCTCTATTAATACCTCCTGTAACTTACTCTGTCCTAAAGTTACCCTCAACATGCAGTTTTGGAGGTTCCAATCACAACCCAAAAGAGCAACTTTTCTAGTTGTTTCTTAAGATTCCTACACAGTAAAGCATAGGCATGAAAAGTAAATCCATTTTTCAATGTTTAGATCGTTGATAGCATGTATATATTCTTGGAAATTGCATGGGTCTGAGTAGGTAATTCAACTAGACTTCGTAGCCAGCATGACTTGTTATAAAGCACAGCAGCAATGGAGAAACAAGAAAATAAGATGCAGGCTTCTGGTAAAGATTCATATTAGGAGAATAGAGGAACTCTTAGGGATTATTTATAACGAAAGTAATGAAATGTTAGTGAAGTTTAGAGCACATTTTCTGAGAAAAAATATAGTACTATAGTAAAGGAGCCTACAGTTCCATCTGCCCAAAATCCAATCGATGAGACATAACACCCCGCGTCTTCACTCCCACACTCAACGCTTTGATTTATCACCTCCGTTCAGAGCAAGAATGAGCTAGGAGCTCGAAAACCTGGATAATTTGTTCCATTTAGACACTCAGAGTTTAATAAAAATCTAGGCCTGTCTCCAAGTCATAAATAGTAACTTTAGATCTTCTTGCACTGTCTTGTACATTGGAGGTGTGCTGGGTACACATATTGGGTAAATCCTCAAGTTCGTCTATAATTTGTTAAAGTGAGCACACACTGGTTTAAAAACAAAACAAAACATGAAACTGATACTTAATGCCAAATGAGTAACGGAACATGTTTGAAGAGAACATGCGCTGGGCTGATGCTTTCAGGAAAGGGTTCATTAGCACCACTTCTCCCCCATAAAGTTGCCATCTCCAAAATGTCTTCATCATACTCTTTCATGGTCTTGGAGAAGTGACCTTTTCCATGACTGTAGTTGCAACTAGCACTTTTCAGGCAGTGGACTCTAAAATCTATGCCTTTCACTTGGCTTCTCTGTTAAGATTCTCTTCCACATTCCAGATTCATATTTCCACCTGACGGATGATCTTCTCCAGAACATTTTCTGGCAGGCAAAAATGCTAAGTCCCAAATTATACTTTTCCTTGTACCCAATGCAATCCTTTCTGAGTTCACTATTTTGGAGTATTAACATCAGAAGAAATACTTATCTGCCTGCGTAGATGGAAACCTCTGAATAATCTTGATTTCTTTCTCCCTCTTCTATTAAAATTTGATTTGTATATCTAAATACATTTTTTTCTTTCTATATTAGTTTGATACTACTACCATAAGAAAATATCATAGACTATGTTGTTTAAACAAGAGAAATTTATTTTTTTATAGTTCTAGAAGCTAGACGTCCAAGGTCAAGGTGTAGGTTTGGCTTCTTCTGAGACCCCTCTCCTTGGCTTTCAGGAAGCTACGTTCTTGCTGTGTCCTCACATGACTAGTGTCTTTCTGCATGTTTATTCCTCTTCTTAGAAGGACAGCAGTCAGATTAGATTAGGGTCTACTCTGAGGCTTCATTTTAACTTAATTATCTCTTTAAAGGCCCTCTGTTCACATACAGTCATGTTCTGAGGCCCTCGGTGTTAGAACTTCAAATACAAATTAGAGAAAGGGGGCATAATTTAGGATATAACACTTGGTCACCAAGAAACTTCTTAAGAACTTGTCTTCCGGGTGGCCTGGGTGGCTCAGTGGGTTAAAGCCTCTGCCTTCCGCTCAGGTCATGATCTCAGGGTTCTGGGATTGAGCCTCACACCGGGCTCTCTGTCCAGCAGGGAGCCTGCTTCCCCCTCTCTCTGTTGGCCTCTCTACCTACTTCTGATCTCTCTCTTTCAAATAAATAAATAAAATCTTAAAAAAATAAAAAAAGAAAAGATCCACTTTAAAAATTTTTTTAAAAAAAGAACTTGTCTTTCTATATGACGTACTTATGGAAGAAAATAAACTCACTAGATTCACTCAATTAGACAGACTTGGCAGATATACTTCTTATGACAAATTAATAAATTGACAATCTAGAAAGTCTCTTCTGAGCTTTGGTTACATAAATCAGCATATACTTGCCAATCAACTCTGGAACGCTGCCTTCGGCTCAGGTCATGATCTCAGGGTCCTGGGATCGAGTCCCACATCGGGCTCTCTGCTCAGCAGGGAGCCTGTTTCCCTCTCTCTCTCTCTGCCTGCCTCTCCATCTACTTGTGATTTCTCTCTGTCAAATAAATAAATAAAATCTTTAAAAAAAAAAAAAAAAAAATTTTTGAATTGTTATAGTAGGTGCTAGACCCACAACTGTGGTAAAGTCTCAAAGATAAATGCTTATTCTGGGAATCTGTTTTCTTCTCTAGTTATAGTCTTTTGCATTGTCTCACACTGTGCAAGTTTTCATTTGAGAATTCTCATCTTAGTCCCCATAGTCTAAGAGACATCTGATCTTGAACAAGCTACTTTATTTAATTGATTATAGGATAAATATTTTTCACATTTTATCACATTTTTAATTAGTATGTATGAAATAATAAATGGTATTTCATTTTTTAAAACTTTTTTCTTATTTATATATAAAATTAATGATATAATTTAAAATTTATAACATCTTCCCTTTGTTGACATAGGATACTCCTTCTCCTTAACTTTCTAGCTTCCTTTTCTACCTCCTAGTATTCACAGGATGAAATAAGTAATCCATTGCTTGTACAGGTCTTGGCATGTGATATGTGATATGTAATATCATTTTTATAATGTAAATTTTCTGAGAAAATTTTGTTTTCTTGTAGAAAGCTTCATGTATAGAAAATGGGTAACAGATATTTATTTTACTGAAGAGGAATTAGGATTTGGGAGCTATGACTTTTTCTTGACAACAACCTATAAACACAGAGAAAGAGTTTGTTTTTTATAAAATCCATTTCCCAAATCCAGAATTTGTCAGCCTGAGCGGGGAAAATGAGGATTAACACTTACTATTTTAGTTAGGTACTCAAAAACTAACACCAGATACCTATTGATTGCTCTGTCATGATAAGCATTTATAGTCCATTGGGTATAAGAAAAGAGGGCAACAAAACTTGAATTTGATGATAGCCTTTCGGTGCTCAGAGAAGATCCCCTTCAGGATACCTCTCTTGGAGGAAAGGAATTAGAATAGAGCTGACTTTGCAAAATGTCTTTCAGTAATGCTCCTGAATTCGGTTTTTGAGAGCTGTTAAGGTTAGGAAGCAAATGGAAACTTTCTTTTAAAGATGATGTTAAAGAATGACAAGAAAAGTTAGAGGACAATGAACTTTTATCTTTGAATTATTTACATATGTCTGTAGCCCTGATTCCCCAACTGTCCTGAGTCATTAGTTCCCCAAAACCAAGGTTGAGGAAGTTTATTTAGCATTCATTAGACCCTTACTATATGTACAATGTCTGCTTATACATAAAATGAGAAACCAGATATTTTGGTGAAGCAATATCTATACTTAGAAGATTTTAATATAATCTCATATTTGATCTGGTCCTAAAAACAAAAGAGTATAGTGGTTTTGCAAAGCAGTACAAAATAACTTCTATCTTACTAAGAAAGTTGGCTACTGTTCTGAATACTAATAAAATTCTCCTATGAGGGTATCAGGATCAGGAGCTTAGGATGTTATAGCAAATTACTATCAAATGAGAGGCTTAACAACAAACAATTATTTCTCAAAGTTCTAGAGGCTAAGAAGTCCAAGATCAAGGTGCGGCAGATCTGGTGTCTTGAGAGGGCCCACTTTCTGGCTTGTAAACAACCTTCTTTTTGCTATGTGCTCACATGGTACAGAATGAGTTCTGATACCTCTTCCTTTTCTTATTATAGTATTAACCCCATCATGACAGCCCACCTTCATGACCTCATCTAAATCTAATTATCTTCAAAAGCCTCATCTCCAAATGCCATCATTTTGTGCATTAGGGTTTCAGTATATGAATTTCGTGGGGACACAAACATAGAGTCCATAACAGAGAGATCCCAACTGGTAGCATATATGCCCAACTGGTAGTATATGCGATATATGCTCAAGGAATATTTTTTAAAAACTTCATGATAGTTACTACAAAATACCTCTGTATCAGCCACATCTTTCTCCCAATTTCCTGGCCTCTCAAGGAAGAGAGAATCATAACTGTGATGTTCCTCACCACATTCTACTCAGCAACCTTATTTTTTTCTAGTGTCCTACTTTGTCTCATGGTCTCTTAGACATTATTGTTAGCAAACACCAAAACATACTCATTACAAGTGATGATTTGCTACAAAAAATGTGAGATCCTCTGAAAAGAAAAGATAGGGACCCATGATTCCAAGGATATTACAAGACTATTATTCTTGGACTTCCAGGGAAGATGGTAGAGTAGGAGGATCTTAGGCTCATCTCCTCTCATGGATACAACTAGATAACACCCACATCAATGTAAAAACCCCAGAAAACAACCCAAAGAATGGCAGAAAAGACTCTCCAGAGCTAAATGTACATGAGAGGTTACACTGAAGAGGGTAGAAAGGTCAGAGACATGGTTAGGAGACAAACTGACCTTCAGGATTATCCAGAAGAGGGAGGGTTGTTGCCAGCACAGAGAGAGGAGCAGAGCACACCCCATATCAGGTACCTCAGGTATATGGAATCTACATGAGGAAGACAATCCTCCTTCTGTTTGGCTTTGAAAACCAGAGGGACCTAACTTCAGCAGTTCTTATAAATAGTGGGGCTTAACACCTGGAACTTTAAAAAATCATCAGGCTCAGCTCTGAGAGAGCCTAAGGGTGAGAGGAAACTGAGACCATGCCCCTATTCAGGACCAGATGACTTCATCAGTGAATACCACCAAACACTTAAGAAAGGGTTAATATCTTTTCTTTTCGAAGTTCTCCAAAAAACAGAAGAGGCAGGAAATCTTCCAAATTCATTTTATGAGGTCAGATAAAGACACTACAAAAAAAGATAACTATAGCCAATATTCTGATGAATAGATGCCAACTTCTTCAAAAAGATATAAAAAAACCAAATCCAACAATACATTAAAAAAATCACTGAGTATGATCAAACAGGAATTATTTCTGGGATGCAAGTGTGTTTTAACAGTCACAAATCAATCACTGTGATACATCACACAAACAAGAGAAAGGATAAAAACCAAATGACCATTTTGATAGATGCAGAAAAAGCATTTGACAAAGTTCAACATTCATTCATGATAAAAAAAAAAAAACCCTTAATAAAGTAGTTTTAAAGGGAACATACCTCAATACAAAATCCTTATATGAACAACCCACAGCTAATATCACTCAGTGGGGTAAAACTGAGATCTTCTCCTAAGATCAGGAAGAAGACAAGGATATCCACTCTCATCACTTTTATTTAACATAGAACTGGAAGTTCAAGCCATACCAGTCAGACAAGAAAAAGAAATAAAAGACATCCAAATTGGTAAGAAAGATGTAAAAAAAAAAAAAATACTATTTACAGATGACATGATTCCCTATATAGAAAACCCTAAAGACTCCATCAAAAAACTACATGAGCTGATAAAGGAATTCAGTAAATCTGCAGGATACAAAATCAATATACAAAAATACATTGCATTTTTATACACTAATAATGAAGTAGCTGAAAGAAATTTACAAAAACAGTACCATTTACAAATATACTCAAAATAACAAAATACCTAGGAATACACATAACCAAGAAGGGAAAAAAATCTCTAACTGGAAAACTATAAAACATAGATGAAAGAAATTCAAGAGGACCCAAACAAATGGATACTTAATATTCATGGATTGGGAGAATATTGTTAAATTGTTCATACTACCCCAAACAATCTACAGATTCAATACAATCCCCATCAAAATACCAATACCATTTTCCACAGAACTAGGACAAGTAATCCTGAAACTGTGTGGAACCACAAAACACCCTGAATAGCAATCTTGTAAAAGAAGAACAAAACTGGAGGCATCACAATTCCAGATTTCAATTTATACTACAAAGCTATACTAATCAAAGCCGTATGTACTGATATAAAAATAGACACACAGATCAGTAGAACAGAATAGAGAATCAAGAAATAAACCCATGATTATATTGCCAATTAATTTTCAACAAAGGAGGCAAGAATATGCAATGGGAAAAAGTCTCTTCAATAAATGGCATTGGGGAAACTGGACAGCTACATGCAAAAGAATGAAACTCAACCAATTTCTTATACCATACACAAAAACCTCAAAATGGATTAAGGACTTCAATGTGAGACCTGACACCATAAAAATTCTAGAAGAAAGCACAGGCAGTAATTTCTCTGACATCAGCAGTAGTAACATTTTTCTAGCTGTATCTCCTAAGGCAAAGTAAACAAAGGCAAAAATAAACTATTGGGACTACATTAAAATAAAAATCTTCTGCACAACAAAGGAAAAAATCAACAAAACTAAAAGGCAACCTATTGAATGGGGGAAGATATTTGCAAATGGCATTTCTGATAAAAAGGGCAGGTATCCAACATATCTAAGGAAAGTAAGAAACACAACACCAAAACACAAATAACCCAATTAAAATGGGCAGAAGACATAAGAGATATTTCTCTAAAAAAGATATACAGCTGGCCAATAGACACATGGAAGATGTTCAACATCACTCATCATTAGAGAAATGCAAATCAAAACCACAATGAGATAGCAGCTTACAGTCAGAATGACTAGAATCAAAAACATGAGAAATAAGTGTTGGCAAGGATATGGAGCAAAGGAACCCCTATGCACTATTGGTGGGAATGTGAACTGGTACAGCCATTGTGGAAAACAGTATGGAGTTTCCTCAAAAAATTAAAAACAGAAATATCCTATGAGCCAGTAATTTCATTACTGGACATTTAACCAAAGAATGCAAAATCACTAATTTGAAAAGATATATGGCTCCCTATATTTACCGCAGCATTATTAACAAAGCCAAATTATCAAATGTCCATTGATAAACAATGAATAAAGAAGAATATACAAAGATATAGATATATAAAGAAAAGAAATTATAATATTCCATTGTATGTGTGATTATATATGTATATATAAAATACATATTTCAATATTCCATTGTAGGTATATGTGTGATTATATACGTACACATATATGTAATGTACATATACACACATATATGTAATGTGCATGTATATTTATTATATGCATGTAATCTACATATATGTACATATATAATCACACATACACCTACAATGGAATATTAGTCAAAATGAATGAAATCTTTCCATTTGCAAAAACATAGATGGGTCTAGAGGGTATAATGCTAAGTAAAATAAATCAGTCAGAAAAAGACATATGGTAAAAAGTATTTACCATATGATTTCATTCATTTTGACTAATATTCCATTGTAGGTATATGTGTGATTATATACGTACACATATATGTAATGTACATATACACACATATATGTAATGTGCATGTATATTTATTATATGCATGTAATCTACATATATGTACATATATAATCACACATACACCTACAATGGAATATTAGTCAAAATGAATGAAATCTTTCCATTTGCAAAAACATAGATGGGTCTAGAGGGTATAATGCTAAGTAAAATAAATCAGTCAGAAAAAGACATATGGTAAAAAGTATTTACCATATGATTTCATTCATTT
>NC_081574.1:19419892-19609330 GCF_022355385.1 Mustela nigripes
GTGGTATTTAAGAAACAAAACAAATGAACAAAGGAAAAAAGAAAGAATGAAACCAAAAACAGACTCTTAAATACAGAGAACAAGCTGGTGGTTACCAGAGAGAAGGTGGGTGGGGGTGATGGGTGAAATAGGTGAAGGGGATTAAGAGTACACGTATCACAATGAGTTGGGAGTAATATGAAGAATTGTGGAATCACTCTATTGTACAGCTAAATTGATATAACACTGTGTGTTAATTATACTGGAATTAAAATTTTTTAAAAATGATATTCATTCCCTAACAATATTACTTTTATTGTATTTTCCGAATAGTAGGAAGAATATAATTCATTTTTTTTTTTCTTATGAACAAATCTTACTTCCAGCTACAAATCTTATATAGGGAAAAATGAAGCTGAAAGAAAATTTTGGTGACACTTGTGTCCTTACAGTCACCTCAAAAATATTTTCCCCTAAATTGCAATCTTCATGACCCAGAAATTCCACTCAGTGACACATGCTTTATGGCATAAACACATTCATGACTTCCGAGTCTTGCTCTAACTCACAGGTGACTTTTAGGCTGAATCAGGGTTTCCAACTTAGAGTTGGACATCACCCTATTTTTGACCTCATCAAAATTATATTCAAATCATTTCTTAAATGCTTATATGTGAAATACTTGTGTTTTGCATTTGACATGAGAGCAGGTACGATGGAGAAGCTAGTTTATCTTTGGAGGCTAATTACAATATTATTTGTTTGGCATATAATCTATATTCAATGGATATTTGAAGGAGAATAGATAAATGAGTGAATAAAAAATGAAGAAATATATGTGGAATGTCATCAATTCGAGAAAAACCCCTTAATTTAAAAAAAGTATGAAAAAGTTCAGAAATGCAGCGAATAGCTTAATTGAATTCTATTTAAAATATTGATACATTTCAGGGCTGCATTTTCTAATCCTTCCTTTAGAGGGATATACATAAATCAAGCCAGTCTCTTTGTTAATTTGTGTCTACTCATGAATGTTAACTGTATCCTTCCCAGTTAAGAAGAGGGTCTCCCTGAGCCTGCCTCCTCTGATTCTTTATGGCCTGGGCCATCTGCCAGCCGTAGTCCTGCCCAATTTACTCAATGTGTCTGCTTCCATTGATAAAGTGATCTCTCCTCTACATGGCATCTTGTCTCTACCCCATCACCCAGCTGTAAGTCACTCATAAAAATGAGAAAAAACCCTCTTCCATTGTGATATGATTTGCCAACCAGTGATTTACATTGATTTAATCATAACCAAGATCTGGTCCCAGCAAATAGCCATTTCAAGTTTTTTTTTTTTTCAACTTTAATTTATAATCGCAATGACTGTCTTCAAAATTTTATTCTCGTGGGCACTATGAAAGAAAAACAACTCTTATTCTTGAGATTTTATTAATATTTAGCAAAAAGGCATTTAGCTGCCAAACAAGTCACTTATTTGGACATTATAAAGGATAAATGATATTTGCCTTCCCATCCAAAGTTAATTTTGCAATTGACAGATTTTTCCATATATTTTTATGGTTTTATTAGCATTTTATCGCATGTTTTATATTTGAGGAAACTGCTTTCCACTCATTTTAATCAGTTATTCCTCATATATGTATCAATTAGTCTCAGTAATGGAAAGAGTAAAGTCAAAAAAATTTTGAAAAGCAGGATGTCACATATGCATACAAATTAAAATTTAATGACTTCCATCTGGGGATTATTACCCGACATCACAAGTGGTTTTAGAGAAAAATTGTATGAATGACAAATGGGCCTTGCTAGTTTTCTCATCTTATCCAGAAGAGGGTGAAATGACTCAGATGTTAAACATCTTTCAGATTGCTTATGAAATTGGCATTCTGGGTGACTGAGTAGGCTGCAAGAAGACATAAATGAAACAAGATCTAATGCCTGCACATAGTCAGTAGCTCAGGTAATAATAAAACAACCATTTAATGCTGAGGAACACAGGCTTCTGGGGTCTCTGACCTAGGTTTGATCTTTGATCCAGGCTTTACCACTTACTAGTATGTGACCAAGCAAATTAGTCCATCTCTTTTAACCATGCCTTTCCCACATGCTTTATGGAGGTATCAATACCCATTTTATTTTGTAGGGTTGCTTTGAGGTTTGAACAAACTCTTCTTCTACGAAGAGCTGAGCTCAGCACCTGACACATGTCATCACACCTGTCAGCTAAATAATGTTCACTGACATTATTTGTATTAGTTATCCTAAGATTTTTGTTCTGTGCTATGTTATTAATGACCTCCATTCCTGCTCTGGCTCTCAACTCTGATTTTTACCCAAATGCTATGAAACGGCACTGTTTGTCTGTGACAGATCATACTACGACTTGGTCATTAGGAGTTAGAATCTAAGATTATTCATCTTCATGGCTCATGAAAGGTGACATATCCTTTATCTGGAAGGAACTTTTGACCATTATCCTAAACTTTCTTTTCCTCCCAAAGGATCTACATAACCAAACTTGCCCCATTGAGGAGTATAAATATATTTACAACATATCTAAACAGATATAAATAGGTATATGGAAAAGCTCCAAAGGTTCCCTGCCTCCTAAAGTGAGCAGATGTTCCCTTTTATTATAGGGAATGCTGTATGGGACTTGTGAGGACCATCATCACTTAATGTGCCATTGGTCACAGTCTGTTGTCAAATTAACCCAGGTTTCATGTGGATATCAAATAACCAATTCTTAGTATCTCAAAGTTCTTCTAATTTCAGGATTTTTATGCTTTGAAATTCAACCAATAATTAAAAACCAGCATCAAATTAGAAATAGTGAGGACATTATTGTCCGGCTGAACTGTATTCCAGATTGGACAGCATCACATGTTTATTTCAGTTTTATTTTTGAATATTTGTGCATATTTCCTAGGCCTATGAAATAGTCAAATGACCCAATGTACATTATATTTTATAGAAATAAAACAGATGTCATCATCAAACCCACCAATATATCATAAAGAATTGTCATTTTTCTTTCATGTGTTATTATCAGTTATCGGGTATCACATACAGAAGAACCCAACTAGATAAACAAATATCATCTCTCGAATTTATTGTTATAAGCTATGTGTTTGGACCACACACGATTTTTTACATCCTACTTATTGTTCAACTAGCCTTTGTATTTCAGGCAAAGCACAGAGATAATGTGTTAAAATTCTTATGTGAATCATTGCTACAACATAAATTGCAGAAGTCACTGAAAATGATGCATAGAAACAGCATGCACTGAGAACCCAAATGTTAACATGAATCCACTGATAGCCAACATCTATTTAATGCACTAGCCTGTGCTGGGTGCCCCGGAATCTAAAGAAGAGTAAATTGGTACAAAAGAGTGTGTCTTAAAAACAAGAGAAATGTGTCCAGAAGCAGAACACTAGACCTGATTTTCTCCATGATAGCTAGTGACCAATTGCATGAGTTAGTATCTGTCATTTACAGGACTCCACAAAGCCCTGCCTTAAGGCTTTGTAGTTCTGGCTGGTGTGGTATCAGGTCTGTCCATGAGCTTTCAGTCTCCCATTTGTCTCTATTTACACTTGGAATCTACTTTCCTGTCATTCTTGTATATGGATTTTGCATGCCCAGCTCTACCTGTCTCGTAAAGTTGATTTGCCTATTTTACCAAGTCTCTTTGTGTCCAGTCCCTGGCTGGACCCTGATTTTCTTCTCTTTTTTCTTTTGTAAGATTTTGTTTATTTATTGATTTGAGAGAGCAGAGGGAGGGACCGGAAGAGGGACAAGCAGATTCCCCATGAGCACAGAGCCCCAGGAGAAGCTCAGTCTCAGGACCCTGAGATCATGACCTGAGCCAAAATCAAGAGCCAGAGACTTAACCAACTGAGCCACCCAGGCACCCC
Source organism: Mustela nigripes (assembly GCF_022355385.1). Lineage (NCBI taxonomy): Eukaryota > Metazoa > Chordata > Mammalia > Carnivora > Mustelidae > Mustela > Mustela nigripes. The sequence continues at coordinate 19,423,801 of NC_081574.1, forward strand.
TGGACCCTTATTTTCATTTGATTTCTCCCATCTTTACCTTGTGTAAGTGGCTTCTTTCCTCTGTGTGACTGTGACATATCAAATTTCTAAGGAATTTGGCATTTAAATGGACTTAATACACTAATTCAGAAAGTCTAAATAAAGTCTAAATAATTATTAAATTGCATGGCACAAGTAATTGTTATAGTAGGTGGGTGTATATATGCATACACATGTGTATGTATTCATTTATACATTTTAGGAACATCTATATGCCACAGGTAGCTCCAATGATTCGCTCATGAGCGCACAAACAGATACAAGAAACACACACAGCTTTGGTTGTATATAAGATGGACACATAGGTCATATAGCAGTGGATATATGTTCAGGAAAGTTTTAAAAAAAGTTTATAGCTTTAGCATAAATAAATCACTACTGGGTCAGCTGTATCTATTCTCCTGCTTTTCCTTTTGCTTCGGTATAAGTGCATTTTGAAATATACTTTTGAAAAGCAAGGCTATTAGAATTTATTTTACATTGCTCCTTTTGACAATTTTTCTCTTTCTGGCAGTGACATTAATAGATTATTTATTCTGTCCCATCTCTCTCCCCAGAAGAATAGGAAATGCCCGAATGCTCTCAAAGGAGGTCTGCAAAAAATGGGCATGTGGTAGAATTGTATAAATCTGATGTCCTTAGGATATTTGCATGAGATCTTGATAATGAACCTTCAAGGATATAAATCACAAATACTGAGGAAATAGTGAATATCCTGTTGTTAAGCCTGGTGTCTTAGCTTGGGCTGCAATAACAAAATACCATCCTCTGGGTGGCTTGAACAACAAACATTGATTTCTTAGTTTTGGAGGCTGAAATTCCGAGATCAGGCTGCCAGCATGGTTGGGTTTTTGGTGTGGTCCCAGTTTACAGACTATTACTTACATCCTCACATGGCAGGGAGAAGAGAGATCCTCTCTCTTCCTCTCTCCTAAAGTTATTAAACCCATCAAAAGGCCCTTCACAACTTCATGTAACCCCCAAAACTTCCCCAAAATCCTACCTCCAAATATCATCACACTGGGGGGTAGGATTTCAACATATGTATTTTGGGAGGGAAAAGCCTTCAGTTCATAAGACCTAAGGAAAAGAAACCAACCAAATCTTTGAGAACAACTCTGCTCAAGAGAAAAGTTAGAGGGAAGAGTGTGACGTGCTTCACTTTGAAGAATGGAGAAATCTTCCTACTTTGGTTTTATCCTTTTTTTTCTCTTTCTTTTTTTAAGATATATTTATTTATTTTAGAGAGAGAGAGGGAGAGAGTGAGCACACATGGTGGGGAGGGACAGAGCAAGAGGGAATGGGAGAGAATCTAAAGCAGACTTCCCACTAAGCGTGGAGCCCAATGTCAGACTCGATCTCATGACCCCGAGATCACGACCTCAGCTGAAATCAAGAGTCAGATTCTTAACTGAGCCACGCAGGTGCCACTCCAGTTTCTGTATGTAAGATCCCTCTGGCATAACTCTTCCAGGAAAGACTGCAGGAATTTAAAAGCATAGGGATTTATACCTTAACTATCCTTTGGATGGAAACCACTAGGAACTCTTGAAGAGAAGTTCAGCATGCAAATATAAAGGATTGACAGATAAAATACAGGATGCTTATTTAAACTTGAATTTCATATAAATGATGAATAATTTTTTAAAAATTTTAATTTATTTGTCAGAGAGAGAGAATGAGAGAGAGAGCACAAGCAGGGGAAGTGGCAGGCAGAGGGAAAAACAGGATCCCAGCTGAGCAAGATGCCTGATGAGACTCCATTCCAGGACCCTGGGACCACAACCTGAGCCGAAGGCAGACACTTACCCAACTGAGCCACCCAAGCATCCCACGAATAATTTTTTTTTAGTATACGTATGTTCTATGCAATATTTTTATTTGCTAAATCTGGCACCCCTACAACTGGGTAATTAACACATTTGTAGGCAATTATATTCCGGAGGCAAACCTTTATGGAGGAGGAGGATTTCCATCAAAAAAGATAAATACTTGCAAATTAAATATTACTGCCCTAGTAAAGCAAAAACTTCCATGGAAAGACTTTGAGATAATTGGGCAAAATAGTCAACTGAGAGATATGGAATGAGGACATGGTAGATGTAATTAAAAAGACATTTACAAATAGTAATAATTAGTGTATAATTAACTAGAAATAATAAATGTGGGCATGTTTCCATAAATGTTCAGGACTAGTGAACGTATTTATCCCAGTGAAGTCTTCATACACATAAAATTTGCATAGGTAAGAAGTAAATTAACCTGACCTGAATGCTTGAGTATGGTCTAAGCTCAAAATGTCATCTTCAGCAAAGTTCTTATAGAAAACTTTTGTTATGGGTCGCTAGGTTGGTGACTTATGGAAGTTATGTTAAAACCACAGAATTAGACACATTTTAATTCTGAATCATACAAAATTATTACTAAATTTCTACAGGCTAGTGATTTTATTACCACGCTCACCATCATCATTAATCAGGTTGAAAACAGGGAAGAATTTAAATACACATGGACCAATAAAGAGTTTTATGACTTATTCATTAAAGAGTATGCTTGAAAGCATTCATCATGGCCATTGGTTTTGGACATGAATCTTTTGGTTCTCAGTGATTATGAGAACAAAGTTGCTTACAGTTTTTCTTTTCAACTTGTACAATATTTAGTACATGAGCTTGTTAATGTTTAGTGATGATATCTTTTTAAAAAAGTTTCAAATGCAACTGTCTTAAATTTCAGTGATAAAATATAGAATTAACTTATAAAAAATAAAATGAGAGAAATCTTAAATTAGGACTGGACAGTTATAAAGTGAAGGAGAACCATGTTTTAAGCTTTGGTGAACTCTGTCGAATAATTCTAGTCTCTCTTATTGAACTAGGATAATCTAATAAGAAAGACTCTTAACTGTCTAATTATAAAATATTAACTAGAATTTAATGTTTTAATAGCATTACATTTTATCACAGGAGTTTTTAGGGCTATGTGTTCACATTCAGGTTAAGGATTATTAGAATTATTCTAGGCTAAAGGTCATTTTTGTTGTTGTTTTGTTATTGTTGTTGTTGTTGTTTTTTAGCTCTTGAATGTGTTATACAGCATCACTCCAAGGAAAGTAACCTGTGCTTATTGTACTTGAACAGCACGGGCATTGCTTCTATTTTTCCTATTGATGCCAGTAACTGTCATAGTTCCCTTAAGAAGCTGAGAATTATGCCCTGCTGAGAGTGGGTAAAATACAGAGCAACCAAACCGGAATTGAATTACAGGGTAGTGTTCTGTTGGGGCTCCACATTTAGCCTCCTCTGCCCTTCCTGCTACATTGCAAGTTTCATTGTCGCTCCTACTACAAGGCTCTGAACCTGTGGTGCGAGTCACTGTTGTCCCCTCACTCTGACTTGTTTCCTGGACAGCTGGTTTCTGCTCCTGCCACGGCAGCTCTTGTCTCTATCCGTGCATTTAACCCGTGTAAAATTTCCAGCATCAGTTCGACATTCTTCCAACAAGCTCTTACAAGCCACCGCAAGAAGAGCTACAGGTTTTCTCCTCAGCCTGTCACATCTGTTCTCTGTGAATTTAGTTCCAAGCTGACCAATCACCTTGGAGGATGCTTTATCAGGACTAGATACAGGATACAAGAATGTGCCCTTCAGCGCTGAAGGATGTCCTTAATAATAATTATGAACCCAGTTTTAGCTTTTTTGTTGTCTGTCTGTCCTTTTGGCACCACCCTGGTCTATTCCTCTCAAGGTCAGGACTGCCTCCTGGCCACCCAGAAGCCTAGGGTTTAGTTGTCCATGACCAGAAATTTAGGATAGGTTGAGGTTTCTTCAGTGAGAATTTCTTTTTAAGAGAGACTGCGAGCAGGTTGGGATGGGGGTGCAGGGGGAGAAAGAGAGAAAAAACAGGTTCCATGCCAACTCAGGGCTCCATCTCGCGACCTTTAGATCATGACCTGAGTGGAAATCAAGTCAGATACTTAACCGACTAAGCCACCCAGGTGTCCCATCAGTGAGATATTTTTAGACTGGTAGGTCTTCCTTACATCTTACCTTACATCTTACCTTGTAATCAAATATCTCTGCTACAAATGTGTGAGCCAGCCTGGAGGATATAAAATCCTCTGGAAATGAATCATAGATTCCCACAGTTCTGTAACTTTCCTCTGCTCCCTCAGCCAATGACCTCTCCTCCTACTTCACGGAGTAAAGAGAAGACTGCAAAAAACAATTACCTTAATTTTCTAGCACCAAATCTAAAAATTGACCTCTACTCATTCCTGTGAATTTGTTTTTTTCTTTAAGTATAATGTAATAAAAGATCATTCCCTCCCACGCTGGTGTACTTTCAACTAATCCCTCTCCCCTGGTTCCTTGTCATTTGAAATTCTAAAGTTGGTTTAACTTAAAATAACCCTTTCTCCATCTCCTACTCCCTTCTACAATCTGCTCTTTACACTCTTCTGGCTTTGGAAGCAAACTTCATGAACAAGTTATGCATAATGACTAGTTTCATTTTCCAATCTACTAAAATCTGCCATTTTCCATACAATCTATTTGTCCTGTCCAATATGTAGTTCCTCATCACATGTGGCTCTTTATGCTAATTAGATTTTCACAAATTAAGAGTTCAGTTCTTCAGCTTCGCTACTCACATTTTAAGGGCTCAATAGCCACATCTGGCTATCAAGTTATTCTACATAATGTCATGTTCTTTGTGCTGCTTAACTCAATGGACATTTTTTCAATTATCCTTTGTTCTGTCAGCAGGATTTAGCACTCCTGACTATTCACTGCTTTTCAAAATACATCCTTCCCTTAGCTTTCCTGCCATCGCATTCCTTCTGTCTCAGAGCAATTTCCCAGTATCCTTTGGCATTGTTCCTTCTTTATGTTTGTACCCTTGGATTCTCTTCTTTTGGATTAAATTTCCATTTATAAGCTGAGGTGTACTAGTTTTTTTTGTTGTTTTCTTTTTTTTTTTCTTTTTTTTCTTTTTTTTTTTTTTTTTGCCTAGACTCTCATATTCGAAGCAAACGTCTCTAAAATTGAACATGGATTTTTTTTTAACCTCTTCCCCCAAACATTCAAACCATCTTCTTTACCTTCAGCCTTTCCTAAGTCAGTCAGTTGCACCTTCATCCGTTCAGCTATATGACAAAAAACCTGGAGTTTATCCTGTTATCACGCGCGCAGCTAAGCAATCTCCAAGTCAATCTTACTTGTTGCAGTGATCTATAATTGTCAGTTTCTACTTTCGACCTGTTCCTATCTTTCTCTACCCTTAATCCAAAATATTTTTCAAAAATCAATTTGATTCTATTACTTTTTTCCCTTGAACCCCTTCAATGGATTCCCATGGTTTTAAAGTCAAACCCTAAACCTGAACGCTGCCCTCAGAACAGCCCACGTGTGCCCTCACCTCTGAGTTCCTCTCACACATCACACTCTACTTTAGCTCAGGATCTTCAAACATTTTGTTATTTTACCTGAAATATTAGCCCCTCACTCCTGCCCACCTGGCTCATTCTCAGGTCTCAGGTGATGTCAGAATTTCTCAGAGAGACCTTTCTTGTCCACATCCCTGGTTAGTTTATAGCTTCTTATTCAAATCTCTCCCACATTTTCTATTCATCTTTCTTATCACTTATTCAACATCTGACCTTGTTGGTAAATCTGCTTTGGTGAATGAAAACCTTAATGTTGTTTTCCATATTAGAACCTTAACTTTATTTTCCAGATTAGTCAACTGTTTCCCTGTAGTCTTATGCTATGATGTGACACAGTCATGACTTTATCCCTCTTCCACTGATGAGGAAATGGAAGTCTTGAAGTTTTGTGACTTCTAAATAGATCTGATGAGAGAAACATAAAGATGCTAGTAGGAGTCCTAGCTAGCAGGGTTCCATTGCCAGAATTTCCAATACTCTGTCCTTCAGAGTCACTTCCCCAGTGAATCCTTATATTAAATTAAACCTTGTTGATGATATTACCCATGCCCTCCTCACTTCTGATTGTTAGCTTCTTATTTTCAGTTTGGTTCCGTTTCAAAGATTGCTATACTTAACCCCATTGATAATTTTTATTTGGGGGAGAGGCAGCCTGAACAAAATATCATCTTTAATACAGCAGAATATAAAATAAGCAATACAAATTTTAACCAGCCTTGGATCATTGTTAAAATATTGACAGTAAAAAATACTTAAGAACAAACAATTACAATCTATGCTATGATGAGTTTCTGTGTGGATTAGGATATATGGTGACTATAGATTCCGTGGAAAACACATTACATGAATATGCTGACTATGGATTGAAAACATCTTGACTAGGGTCTGTGTGACCTCATCAATAGTAACTACTTTTACTTTTTAGATTTCCAGCCAAAGACTACAGAACCTGACTGCAGCATAATTATGTATATTTTGATAACCACTGGGAGAAATGATTTGCATTTATTTTCAAAAATTCCTTTCTCCTCTTCTTGAGGCTTTGTTGTTATTTCCCCTTGTGCTCTATACTGCGTGTCGATGCTGCAAACAATCACATGACAAAACTTCTTTCTTATCAAAGACAAGGTCTTATTTCAAACTGAGAAAATAATTAGAAACCTGACAGGAATTCCTTTGGGTACAATAGTGTTTGTAATGAGAAAATTGTACATCATTGAAGTCACAGGGCTTGGCCTTGGGAGCTGAGAAATACTCAGCTTTTGTCCCAAGGGCTGAACCCAGATGCCTATCACAGCTCTACTGGAAGCTTGTTGTTCCTTTTCCTGGCCAAATATGCCAATCAGTGCCTATCTGATGTCTTGCTGCAATGTTTATTAGGTAAATCCTGAAGTAGTTACCCATTTCATTATGTCTGGAAAAAATTCAGATACAGGTGCATGAATTAAATCACTTACTTGTGAATCACTTCAAGCATGAAGTTCAAACTCATTGGAAGCCACAAATTATATGCTTGAGAGACTTCTGCAATTTCAAAAAAGGATTGTACTTGACTGCTGGAAGAAAGGAAGGACACACAAGTGCTAAGTTCATTTCTGTCTGCTGGCATCTTCTGATGGCTTAGTTAGCATCCCAAGGATAATTCCAAAGGTCAGAAGAAGAAGCAGGGGAAATAGTGTTGTGACTTATTCCCACACTGTTGACTGAATAACAAGAAAAAAAAATTGTTTTTCTACTACTCATTTAAAAAAAAACAAACTTAGTAGTCCTGGAACACTCCTATTATTGGAATGTAGCACAATGCATTAGTAAGTAGAAGGTAAAAGGTAAAAAATGCATTTCATCAATAATGGCAAACATCTAAGTTACCCACTGTAGCACTATGCATTCACCAGCGTCCAATATCTTCTGGCTGACAGAAATATGAATTCTTCAACAACAACTTCCCTATGACCCTGCAATTGCACTCCTGAGTATTTACCCCAAAGATACAGATGTCATGAAAAGAAGGGCCATCTGTATCCCAATGTTTATAGCAGCAATGGCCACGGTCGCCAAACTATGGAAAGAACCAAGATGCCCTTCAACGGACGAATGGATAAGGAAGATGTGGTCCATATACACTATGGAGTATTATGCCTCCATCAGAAAGGATGAATACCCAACCTTTGTAGCAACATGGACGGGACTGGAAGAGATTATGCTGAGTGAAGTAAGTCAAGCAGAGAGAGTCAATTATCATATGGTTTCACTTATTTGTGGAGCATAACAAATAGCATGGAGGACAAGGGGTGTTAGAGAGAAGGGAGTTGGGGTCAATTGGAAGGGGAGGTGAATCATAAGAGACTATGGACTCTGAAAAACAATCTGAGGGGTTTGAAGTGGCGGGGGGGTGGGAGGTTGGGGTACCAGGTGGTGGGTATTATAGCGGGCACAGATTGCATGGAGCACTGGGTGTGGTGAAAAAATAATGAATACTGTTTTTCTGAAAATAAATAAATTGAAAAAAAAAAAGAACACAATTGTTTTAGTAACATATTTGCTGAGGTTCCTGTCTTGAATAATAATGGAAAAACAATAATAAGCTTACAAATGGTGTAGCTTAATATAATTGGACAACCATGAGATTTTTAAATGTGGCAGTTAGCAGCTCAGTTTTCTCTTTCCTAGGTCATTTGTTAGGGTAAGAAAAGCCATTAGTGAGGAGACGTACATAACCTCAATTTGCATATGACCTACTGGTTTCCAGATAGAGCTAGTTAGGAACTCTTACAGATAAGAAACGAAGAAGAAGAAGAATTTTTTTTATGTGCTTCAGGATTTTCCTATATCTTCCAATTCTAATAGAAAAGAAATTTGGGCTGCACAGAGATAATTAAATTTGCAACTACAAAGGATACATGACATCACTATCAAATTCTTATAACATGTTTTTAATTTGAAGTATTCTAATTGTGTTCTGCCAATAGGGGATGGGCAAATCCCATCATGGGAAAAGCTGGGCAGGGCATCTCTTTTTACAGCTGTGTACACTAATATCAGTGTTTTGGCTAAAACTATGTAACTGGGCCAAAGCGGGAGATATTCTTCCCACATTTAATGCTTTTATCACTTTCTTTCATCTATTGGAGATACTGGGAGAAACTGCCTGGTTGGTTAGATTTACTTATAAGCAGGTTTATGTTTTCTCATGTTTCTTCCTCTTCCTCTTTCTTCTTGTTCTCTCTCTCTCTTTCTTCCTCACACACGCACTCATATATGCACGCATGCATGTACACACACATACATATAGGGTAGAAGTGGTAGTTCAAAAGAATACTTGTTAGAGAGAGAATTCTAGGATGTGAGGGTTCTCACCATGGATTCAGACAAGGAAAGATTCCTGGCATGTGAGGAGGATAAAAGGAGAAGATGCACGACTTCCTGTCTTCCATGTTTCTTTACCTCTTTCCCTCCTTCTTATGTTTGTTTGTTTATTTTATTTATTTTATAAGATTTCAAAAATTTATTTGACACACAGAGAGAGAAAGGTCACAAGTAGGCAGAGAGAGAGGAAGGGAAGCAGGCTCCCTGTTGAGCAGAGAGCCCGGTGCAGGGCTCAATTCCAGGACCCTAAGATCATGACCTGAGCCGAAGGCAGAGGACTAACCCACTGAACAACCCAGGGGCCCCCCCTTCTTATGTTTATTAAGTATCTATTCTTAAATGGACACTGAAAGGGCAATATGAATAAAAAGAAAATGGTTTTTAAAAATACCTTGCAATATACTAAGAAGGTATGATTTGGCCATGATTAACCGTGCACATTTTAGAAAGAGAAAAATGTTTGGGAATGGGAGGGAAGTATAACTGTGACTTGTAAGATAATTTATTTCAGGGGCACCTGGATGGCTCAGTCATTTGAGTGTCTGACTCTTGATTTTCGCTCAGGTCATGATCTCAGGGTTGTGAGATCAAGCCCTGCTAGGGCTGTATAACCTGCTTGGGATTCTCTCTCCTTCTCCCTTTGCTTCCCCTTCCAGCTCTTGCTCACTCTCTCTCTTTTCTAAATATATATATATATATATACATATTGAATATATGAATATATATGAAATGACTTTTATTATATGTATAATAAAATATATATGAATATATATGAAATGATTTTTATTATATGTATAATATGAATATATATGAAATGATTTTTATTATATGTATAATAAAAGTTATTTCGTATGTTTAAATACATGAAGTATGACAGAAGAAAAGGAAACAATGATGCATGAAAGAATATGTCTTGGATTGTATGAAAGAGGAAAGTAAAATCTGAGCATAGAAAGAAAAACTCAGTTTAGAAAAGAAAAGAAGGGTTTGGGGCACTGGGTGGCTCAGTGGGTTAAAGCCTCTGCCTTCAGCCCAGGTCATGACCCCACGGTCCTAGGATTGAGCCCCGCATCAGGCTCTCTGCTCGGGAGGGAGCCTGCTTCCTCCTCTCTCTCTGCCTGCCTCTCTGCCTACTTGTGATCTCTCTGTCAATTAAATAGATAAGATCTTTAAAAAAAAATAAAGAAAAGAAAAGAAGGATTTGAAGATGCCTATGCTTCCTCAAATCCGTGTATAGAGAGTAGTGACTGGTGCCTTCATAGGAAAGGTCTGGCCTGAGATACAGTAAAAATACTGCTTAACATCAAAGTATTTTTTTTAAAGATTTATTTATTTATTTGAGAGAGAGAGCATGTGTGAGTTGGGGGAGGGACAAAGAGAGAGGGACAGAGAGAATTTCTAGCAGTCTCCCCGCTGAGCACGGAGCCAGAAGTGGGGTTCAGTCCCACAGCCTTGAGATCATGACCTGAGCCTAAATGAAGAGTTAGTCACTCAACTGACTGAGCCACCCAGGTATCCCAAAATCAAAGTATTTTTTAAAAGGACCTTTGTTTAAATAATTTTAGGGCTTCTTCTTTACACAGATGGGTCTATTACAGGACTCTTTTGAGTGTGAGCTAAGCCAGCCCTGAAGGCAGAGTCTGTAGAGTAGTCATAACTTTTGGGAGAGGCTCATACATTGCTTCACATAGAAATATTAGGCACTATTCCACAACGGGAAGTGTTTGGTCCGTTTTCAAAGGAATGAGACTGAGACAAGGTGAAAGTTATTTAAAGCTTTATTTTATGCCAAGCATTAGAAGTCAGACTGACCGGTCAGAGCTGCCTCTAAAGAGAGCAACCCCCTTGGGGCGCCTGGGTGGCTCAGTGGGTTAAAGCCTCTGCCTTTGGCTCAGGTCACCATCCCAGGGTCCTGGGATTGAGCCCCGCATCGGGCTCTCTGCTCAGCAGGGAGCCTGCTTCCTCCTCTCTCTCTCTGCCTGCCTCTATGTCTACTTGTAATCTCTGTCTGTCAAATAAAATTAAAAAAAAAAAAAAAAAAAAGAGAGCGACCCCTTCCAATCTTACAGGCTACCTTTTATTGGATAAAACTGCAACCCGTATCTTGGTATCTCAACCCACCAGGTTTGTGTGTCTCTTGCTGATTGGCTAATTCCATCTGGTCTGGTGACTTGTTATTCAAGATTATCCCATACCAGGAACCGTTACAAACAGTACTTTCTGGGAAGGCTTAGCCAGTTAACATATTCAGCGTGAATAATAAGATTGTCGTCTTTCCCAAGATCAAGTCATTTTGGTTTGAGCAAGACCTTCTCACTGTTGCAAACAGTACTTTTTACTGATTAGATGTCTCTATCTGGCCTAACTCGTCCTTATATTCTGGGCTCTGTTATTAGGAACTGGCCGGCCATATTTTACTGGTTTCTGGACTTGCTTTTAAGTAAGTTTCTTGGGGAGGGGGGTTGTTTGCACAAACAACAAAATGGCTATTTAACAGAGATGGAGTCGCTCCTTACAGGGAGGATGTGGGAAAAGTTCTCATTGAGGGAGATTTTTTTCTTACTATTGAGAATAGACCAGTGCTTTCCAGCTCCTTCATATCATTCATTAGTTTAACGAATGATCATGGAGTACATGGCCTTTGTTCTAACACCTTGGGATACATTTGTGAACAAAATGAAGATCCTTTCTTTGTGAAGTACACATTCTAGCACATTTAGAAAAAGGCAATGTATATGGTGATGACGGGCAGAATGAGATGAAGCTGCTTGCTGTCTCAGGGAACTGGTCAGGGAAGTTTGCAGACTGGGTCTAACCAGTCTGGAAGCTGTGCCATCTATGTGTAGGCACTCCAGGACTCCTATTCAAAGTCTACGAATGTGCTGCTAAAGCTCTGGTCTAGACCATCCTGTGTGGGGGTGTATCCGTGTGCTTACATTTGCACATATACATGCATATATTTGAACTAAGACAGAGCTACCTTTACCATATGCAGATTGGGAATGGAGTATAAATGGAGGCTCACATGTCTATGTGCCTATGTCTGATATTCTAGGTTACATATGAAGTCAAGAAGGTGTTAAAAATAATGTTCTATTTTCGGGGTGCCTGGGTGGCTCAGTTGGTTAAGTGAATGCCTTTGACTTAGGTCATGATCCCGGGGTCCCAAGATCAAGTCCTGCATCACACTCCCAGCTCTGCGGGGTGTTCTATCTTTATATCTTACCGAATAAAACTTTCTAGATACCTGGATGGCCAAGTCCAAATTTAGATTTTTCAGAGCCCTTGAAGATCAGGATTAAACCTGCCAGCAAGGGGAAAGCCATTCCTAAGACCAGCCTGCAGCCCACTCCCCTGTCCTTCTCCCCTCTGGTATACCATGAGAGTCCCAGAAACCTTTTATTTAGATGCAATAGCCATGGTTCTTAAATTTTCTACTACCATCTCGTTCATGGTCCTCTTTCTCTTTTTCTGCTCAAAAGGCCACCCTTTAGCTATACCTGAAACCGAAGGCTGCGTAACTGGCTGCGTGATCTTTTACTTCAGCAGGACAGGTTCACAAAACCTGCAATTTCTAAAATGGGTTTAGGGATTATTTGGTCAGGAAATCCCCAATGCCTTTGACTCAAAAGTGATCTGGAAGGAGTGTGGGCTCTGAGACAGTGAGTCCCCTTGGTTTTTCAAGCTCCTTACTACATGGGGCGAGGTACAGGGAACAGAGCAGAGTGGAGTCACAGAAGCACTGGTCTAAGTCAGTAAAACCCTTGCCAAAATCTGAGGATATTACTGACTAATGCATCTATTGGATGGCAAGAAAGCACTCCACCTCTGTGGTGGAATGTCAGAGGAGTCTGGTTTGCAGTGCTGAATTCTTCCCTAGACACACCTTTTCTGAAACTTTCTGATGTCCACCTTCAACGGTCCTTGCTCTCCTGAAAAGTTCTTATCACTCTTGATAGAGCAACTCTGACTTGGGAAATGGCAAAACAATTTCAGTGTCTTGCATGGTATGCGCCCCTCTAAAGAGGATGAGATGATGATTTACATTCCAGCAGCTGTGAGAAAATAATGATTTACATTCCAGCAGCTGTGAGAAAATACTTTCTCAGAAGCAAACTAAGACCAACTACATCAACAAAACAGAATCATTGGAATTGAGAACTGAGATAATCTGTGTCCACATGGGTTGAGTACTTGAGCCAGAAAATAGTTCTCCAGGAAGATAAAGATGTAAACCAATAAATTACTCTAGGGTTCACTGAAGGCAAATGTTTGGAAACTGATGTCTGGGGCAAATATCTTGTTTACCTGGAAAAATGCTTCCTCTGTTTGCTTAGCAATCAGTGAATTGTTTCAGGAGCTTCCCTGCTAACGGTATCATAAACTTGGCCCAATCTCAACCATGTTTTTTTTTTTTTTAAAAGATTTATTTATTTGACAGGCAGAGATTACAAGTAGGCAGAGAGGCAGACAGAGAGAGAGGAGGAAGCAGGCTCCCCACTGAGCAGAGAGCCCGACATGGGGCTCGATCCCAGGACCCTGGGATCATGACCTGAGCCAAAGGCAGGGGCTTTAACCCACTGAGCCACCCAGGCGCCCCAAGTTCTTATGTTTATAAGACCCACCTTTCACCATTTGAGCCACACTCCCCAATACTAAAATAGCCCTCCTTGACTTTCCCTTCTGAGACTCTACTATGACTTTAAAGCTCAGCTAGGAAATGGAGTGTGCCTGCAACAGGACCCACATAAAGAACTTTCCCCTTGGGACACTCCAGCGTTAAGTTAAAACAAGCACTTCAATTCTTTTTGTCCTCCTATGTTTTATTCCTGGAAAGTTGACTCATTCTTTAGTAGAGTCTGATATATCCAGGCAATATATCTTAGTACTTGTGTGGACAATGAAGTAGTAAGAAATTTAAGATAAACATGGCCTGTTCTTTATTTACCTTACTGCTGGTAATCATGTAAGATCAGGTATGTATGGAGAGACTGCATCCAAGACATCAAGGGGCTGACCAGAATTGGGGGAGGCAGCCTAGATGGTAGCTGGGAGTAGCAGGGAGAAACATCCATTGGCTGTTAACTCAGGTATGAGTCTGTGTGTTTACCTCACCCCACCCACGGACAAATCGGGCAGGAGAAAGTGAGAGGCTATGCTCAGAGATCACACAGAGCTTTCTAAGATAACATCACCTTGAGTTCACTGCAATGTAAATTTTTATATTCTTATTTTGGCATTGGGGCTCTTAAAGAGTGTAGCTGAAAAACAGCTTTTCATTTACTGTCGTTAAACAAATGTTTATTCAAATTAAAAAAAAAAGATGAGAAGAATTTTAAGCAATTCTCTCTTAAATCTAAGAGACTGATTTAGAACCATTGAGGTCGCTTGGCAAATAGTTTTTCAGAGGAGAAAGATGTGGGAGAGCAGTGCATTCTTTTGCAAATTAAACAAAATGTAGTCATGTTTTGGAAGCAAACTCTACTTTTCATCCCACACCTTTCCCAATCTGTAAGCTCTCCTGAAGTCTCCCTCTATGGATCAGGGGAAGATCGGAATGTGAAATTCTTCACCATGAGCTATTTTATTAGGTTGGGTTTTAATTTGTGTTTGACCAAATACGTAGCACATTGGCTCTCCATTCCAAGTTCACCAATGTGGTTTCTGCTCTGTCACTCTATGACAGGTGGCCAGGAAACTAGAAAAGCCCATCTGTCCTTCTCCTGTTTCTCCCAACTACATTTAGTTTCACTGATGCTAGAGTGCTAGTTAAGAAGTACTAAGGGAAGCATATATCCAAAACCAGAAAAGGAAAAGATTGCATAATAGTGACTTCAAAGAATGACATGCTGGGAAATGCTCCTACTCACTGGAAAAAAAAAATGCACAAGGTCATTTGGCTAGTAAAGCAGCATCTCAGGATCTTCAATTTAGATCTGTTTTATGTCTCATTCCCAAGTTCCTCTCCCTTCTTTCCCATTCTCCTTCCTTTCCTACCTTTCTTCTTTTTAGAAGAAATTATGAAGACCTGTAGTATAATTCTGCTGAGGAGAGGATGCAATTTCGACTTCTGGTGATAACATGAGCTTGGAAGATTTAGAACTACAGTGCAGAGTTTTAAGTCAGGAAGAGAATTCTAGATGATCTAAGAGGTTAAGATTTGCCCATGTTACCATTACCGGAGGCAGCTAAAGCACTTGTATTCTCTACTACAAAGGTGAATCATAACCTGAATGTACACCCTCCAGGAGATTTCGTGACCTGCTTTTTCACGGGCATATCTGGCATCGGTTTCCGTGGCCTAGCCATTTACAGTTGCTTTTGGAAAATCCCTAAGATCTCCTACAATTGTAATGAAACTTAAACCACAACATCAGACTTCAGTGCAGGCCCTGATGCTATCTTCCCATGACTTGGATGGTCCCAACTCCCATGTCTGTTTCATGCAACTGAGAATTCCCAGTTGTAGACACTATAATAGTCATTAAAAGTGGTGAAAAATGGAAATAGAATATGCTTCTCTGAACAGAGATAATGCCCTACAAGTTCATGTGCTTATATCGAACACACCAATAGTTGGTGTGATATAAGTGAAACTCTGTCACAAGTTGAACTCACATGTTTGAATACACAAGTACACAGTGATGATATTTAGTTAAAAGGTCCAAGAGGAAACTACTGGAATTTTATTGAACAGAATATCTGAATGAGTGTAGCATTTAGTTGGCTTAACCTTAGTGTGTGAAGGAAATATTTTGCTTACTGAGCGCTTGCATCGAGAAGCTAAATGCAAAGCTTTGTGGAACCAAACTCCTGGAATGGCTTCATGCCCACAGATGCAAATTATTGATGAGTAGGAGCAAGAGAGGATCCACGATGTGATAGAAACTAAATCCTGAGAGGGCCAGTTCAGAAGTATGATTAATTTAGTATCTAGGAATAGAATGAAATATAACTACTGTACCATGCCAAAATCTCAGGTTACTTCTACTTTTTGTAAGTAATAAAATATAGTCTTTCAATAACAATTACCTTTCAAATAACATTCACGTACTGATAGGACTAACACATAAAACTAGAAAAATATCACCTTGAGATTTCCATTGGGAGCAATGATGAAATGTCACATCATTTATCAAGTAGTCATATGCCTATCTGTGGATTTTTTATTTCTTTGAGAGTGCCTAAAATAGGCACAGTAAAACAATTTACTGATAATTATAACAGTTTTATTTTCTCTTGGAATTCCTAAAAGATAAATCATTCTAGTACTTCTTCTATGTGTGTTTTTATTCTTCTACTTCAGGGAATGAGGTCTTATTATATTTATGGAAGTCATCCATCTCTGCTCTGGGGAAGATCTATTTCGTTTAAAGACCCAGGTAGGTAGGTAAATGTTTTATGTTTTGATTGCCCTTCCACAAATGATATTTTTCTTTTATATGATAAATGGCTCTATTGATTTTGAGGTTTTCACATGCTTTAAATATAGAAATTATATTCCTTTAGTTTCTCTTCTCTGAAGATCTTTAGTGAATAATTTTATATATTCACTCAGAATTTTTTTAAGTCAAGGTACTGAAATGTAATTATAATGTATAATGTATATTATATATTACATATACACATATGATAATGTGTATGTATATCATAATATGCCTATATCAACCTTTTTTGTATACAATACTAGGAATTTTAGCAAATGCATATATTCATGTAACCACTACCATAATCAAGATACAGGATAGTTCCATCAATGTAAAATGGGCTTCTAGGCCACTTGGTAGTAAGTCACCCCTAGCCTCTGGCTTACACTGATTTCTGTCCCTATATTTTTTTTCCTTTTCCAAAATGTCAAATAAATGGAATCATAGAATATGTAGCCTTTTGAATTTGGATTGTTTCACTTGCTATAATGCATCTGAGATTCACCCACAGTATTGCTTGTATCATTTATATATGTAAACACACACACACACACACACCTCTGAGCAATGTAAATATACTACACACTTATACACACACAGATATACACATATACCCACCCTGAATACAGAAAATTACCAAGTGTGAGTTACTGGCTAGCATATTTCCATATCTTTCTTATATAAAATACTTTTATTATAAGAAATCAAACAATACAAAAGGTTATGAACAGAAAACGAAAAGTACTCTTTTCCTTCCATCCTCATTTCTGTCTCATAGGCAACTGTACCCTTGCTAAAATACATTTATATATGTATTCAGAGTTTTTATACTCATATAATATTATCTATCTAACCAGCTTGCTATCATGTATTTATACAACATCTTTCCTACTACATAACTATCTAGATATCAAGCACCAAAATTTGGCTTCAGTTTTGCATTTAACAGAAGTCTGCTGTTAAGCTTTGGATCAGTCTTGGCTAGGGGAAAGCCAAATATTTGAATGACTATTCCTGTGTCATGTCCCCACATCCTTTAACTTGTGTCGTATTGGCCATCAGTAAACACAAAGTTAACATCATGCCTCCTCAAACGAGAATGATGCATTCCATTCAGACTGTTTATTAATAGCTAATTATTTACCTCCAATTTTGTGTAAACTTTTTAGATTATAATTAGGAGTGAAAATATTCTTAAGGGCTTTAGGTTTTGAAATTCTATCAGTCAATTATAGTCCAAATGTTTATTTATTACTGCATGTATAAAAGGGTACAAATATTAATGGTGATTGTAGAGACTGATAATTTTAGGTACAAATGTGATTACAAATTTTCAAGTAATAAACTAGGAATTAGACTGACAGAAGATAAATGTATGTATGTGTATGCTTATGTGTGTGTATATGTATATTTTATATGTGTATACATATGTGTGTGTGTGTTTGTGTGTACAGAGAGAGAAAGACTGGATAAGCCAAAAAATTGTATGAAGGGAGCATTTCCTTTTTGAGTGAAAGTTCACCAAGGTTAAAAGTTTAAATGGTAATATAAATCATAAAAATAAACTTAGATCATTGCACAGTTCAAATTTGTGTCAAACAGTCTATTATTCATAGTAAACAAAATAAACTTATAAAAACTGAATTTAATTCTTACTTAGATCATGAGTCCTTCAGTGAAAAAGTTTTTTTTTTTTTGGAAATTTTTACCAATTGGGAGGACAGGTTAAAAGTATAATGTTAACTCTGCCATGTCACATTCATTGAGAGTCAAAATTTCCAAAATCATGCCAAATAATAGATATGATAAATTACCTTTAATTAAAAATCATAAAGAACATAAGGATAGATGCAAGAAGAAAGCAGACTTTCACTTAACTTCTGTGGATAATTTCCAAACTCAATCACTTTTTCTCTTAGCAAAATTGACACAATTAATCCCTTCCTCTTTTTTGAAATACTGAATTTCACTTACAATTCACCACATGCTTCTCTTTTCTGCCTACTTGCCTGGCTATCCTGTTGGAATTTCTTTGCTGACTCATACTTGGTTTCCTAACCATTCAACACTGGACTTCCCATTCTCCTCTTAATACTTTCTCTATGGGTGATCTCATTTATCTCTATGGCTTTAAACACCTCTGTACTGAAAATTCTCAGATTTCTATTTCCTGTGTACATTTTTTCCTTTAATATGTAGGCATGCAGGTTTAACTGCATTTTTGGTATTTCTACTAGGAAGTTAAAATGTACCTCAAATTGAAACTTTTTGGAGAGAATTTATATTTTTTCCATAGTCTTCCAAATTCTGATGCCATGTGGTTGCAAAATAAAAGATCATCTGCTCCTTCTTTGATGTTTCCCCCAAACTCATTTTTTAGTTCCTTCAATGTATTATGTGTCATTGGTACTTCAGGCTCCTACCAGAAGGTTTTTCTACCTCTCTCCCTTCTTGTTCCCTATTTAGCTCCTATGGGAATCAAATTCTCTCATCTTCTGATCTCAACTGAGATATCCAAACTACATTTTTTTTTTTCCATTCTAGCATTTAACACAGTTTGCAACTACAAATACTTAACATTCCATCCATTTCCCCTATGAAACTCTGAGGGACAGCAGCTCTATTTGTTTTGCTTTCCTCTGTGTGTTCAGCCTCTTAAAAAAAGATAATTGTCAATGAACATTTTAGTTTACATACATGATAAGTATGTGTTAGAAGGGAAGAGCTTACAAGGAAATAGTGACAGGGAGGAGAATGAAGTCCTTCATGGAGTTCAGTTTCTCAGTTTTTAAAGGAAAGATTTCCTTCCTGCTATAACATTCTATGCTTTCTGATCAGTAATATTTGCCCAGTTTGGAAACATATATTCTTTAGGGGGATAAAAGTTCTGTAGTAATCTTTTTTTTTTCTTTTTAAAGATTTTATTTATTTATTTATTTGTCAGAGAGAGAGAGAGAGCGAGAGCACGCACAAGCAGGTAGAGGAAGAGAAAGACGCAGGCTCCCCACCGAACAAGAAGCCCGATGTGGGATTTGATCCCAGGACTCTGGGATCATGACCTGAGCTGAAGGCAGCAGCCCAACCGACTGGGCCACCCAAGCATCCCTGTAGTAATTTTAATATAAGTTGTCTGAATCTGCTGTTTTGTAATTATCACAACTAAAAATAATGTGAGATGCTTGTCATCTAAAAATATATACCTAGTACACAAAGAAACATTTGAAGTGGTGGATAATTTTTTTTTTTAACTGGAATAATCACATTTTGGAAATTTCAAGTAGTTACAAATATATCCAATTAAAAACAAAATTATTTTAAAAAATGAATCCACATATATTTATTAACTGATATGTACTCCAGGTTACTGTTTCTTGGTTTTCTATTATTTTTTAAGTGAAGAGGAATACACATATTGATGTATAATTATAATTTTACTATCATACTTATTAATTACAAAACAAATATATTAAGCTGTCTGCACCTTAAACTTTTGAAGTGCAGATAAAAACATAACCTCTTACTGAGCTAGTTCTTAGCTAACAAAATAATTGTCTTCCAAACTTCAGAAAATCTTGGGGCACCAAGAGTGCAACACAGATCATCTGGACAGGTGGTAGTTCTTAAATCCAGGCTTAGTTTTCTACAACCACTCCTCAGAGATTTACACTATCTAACGGAGGAACAACCTCATGAACCTGAAATTTATAGCCATACAGAACAATTTGGTCTGGCATTAAACTGTTGCTCAAAGTCAACAACCCACCAAAAGTCTCTTAAAATGACTTCAGTGTAGTTCTTCAAATTAGGGCAGATGAAATTGTTATATACAACTTTGGCTTGAGATTTTGGGGTCATGTGTAAGACATCAAGACAAGGATTCTCAAAGCATAAAAATATGAAAACACCAGCATCCAAAAAACCAACCAACCAAACAAACAAAACCAACTCTTTGACAAGAATCTGCTACTAAAGGCCATAAGATTAGAGGGCAAGTTGTAGTTTTGTAACAGACTTGCTACTTGACCTCAGCTGCCTTTCTATTTTAGTTACATTGTTCTGCTGAGCAGGCTGGAACTGATGCCATTCCCAGGCCAGAGAGAGATAAATGAGATATTAAAAATGTGTTGGAATTTGTCCTCTAAATGATGGGAGCGATTTCGATTTTGAAATGCATATTGTAAATACAATTGTGTTAGAAAAAAGCATTTAGGGATTTATTTTCAGGAATTAAGAGCTTATTTAGTCTGCTCAAACTTTATAGTAATGTTGTCTTTATTTCAAATCATTAAATTATTGTATAAGAGTTTATCTGAGCTAGAAAAATATAACCTTTATCTGGAAGATCAGATAATGTACTATCAATTCAAAGTAGTCATTAATTATCAAAGGATAGCTAAATTATGAAATACTGAACGAAACAATGAGAGCAGAAAATACACATTTATGGGTATTATATCAAAAGTGAAGGGCTGTTCATATCTGTAAAAAACAACATTTTGGTAGCTGAATATTTTACTCTCCATTATGACAACAGATATTTCTATCACCCAGTTTTATCTAAGTACCATTTTCTTTTCATTTCATTTCATTTTATTTTATTTCTTTTCAGTGTTCCAAAATTATTTATACACCACACCCAGGGCTCCATGCAATCTGTGCCCTCCATAATACCCACCACCAGGCTCACCCATCCTCCCAACCCCCTCCCTTTCAAAACCTTCAGTTTGTTTCTTAGAGTCCACAGTCTCTCATGGTTTGTCTCCCCCAACTCACTTCTCTCCATCTCCCCATGTCGTCCATGTTATTCCTTATGCTCCACAAGTAAGTGAAACCATATGACACTTGACTCTCTCTGCTTGACTTATTTCACTCAGCATATTTTCTATCAGAATATGATTGCATTTTTTATTTTTTTTCATTTGGAAATAACTATATTTATTCAACAATTTAAAAATATCTCTACTAAAAACTTTGGAATATATGTTACTTTACAAAACAGACATATTCTACTAATATTCTGACTGCAGTTTCCACAAAGTCAATCTATATTGTTGAATATCATATACTTCTAAAGTTTTCAGCTAATATTCAAAGAAGAAAGCAATTCAAGACACAGCAACACTGGATTTAAAACATTGTATAGGGATAGGATTTAGGTTGGGTATATTAAATGTCAGTGATTCTTACTTAACTTCCAATATAACAGTGTTTTTGTTTGTTTGTTTGTTTTTTGCTTTTGTTTTTTGGGTTTTTTTTTTTTTTGCCCATTTTTCTCTTGGACTTTTTCTCTTTTCATATTGACTTACTGGAATTATTAATATATTCTGATAACAGTTCTATATCACAAAATTTCTTCTTCTGGCATGACTATAACAACCTTTTCCTTTTGATTTTTAAGATTTGCATCTGTCTAGAAAATATTATCCACCCTTTCCCTGTAAAAACAATAAAGATATTCTTCTATATTCTATTTTTAAAGTTTTTAAGATCTTATATTCATGGTTAGATCTTTTATTCATTTGTATTTTTTTTCAGAATTAGATATATTTTCTTTTCTCTTAAATGATGTTTAACTGTCCCAGCACAGATAACTGAAAATTCTGTATTTTCTCTACTGCTCTCCACTATCATATATCTGGTTTTGCAGGTACCACAGTGAGTAACAGAGTCAAAGCAGCAAACAGATTACTCTGACTCATGTGGACCTATTGGCAAGTTGGTAATGGTCTTCCTGTAAGTGAAATTAATAGGAAGTCTACTGAATTCTTACTTAATCTGTATAAACAGGAAAGTCCTAGATCAAGTCAACAAAAGTCTAGCCTAAATCATAAAAACAGAAGTGTAGTAGAACTGTGTGTTGTTTTAGTAGAAGCACAGCACACGCCCAAAACCAGATATCTGTTCCAGCAGAGACTAATGTTTAGGAATAAGGAGAATGAATTTCCCAAGAGGATCGCTAGCAGAAGAACCGAAAGAACCATTCTACTTCTATGCCTCAATCCTGAAATGCATGTGCTCTACCTATTTTAGGGACACAGAGTCATTTAAAAACTTCTAATTTTAAGTATAAAATGCATCTTGAAGGACAATACCATAACCTCAGAATGTATCATATCCATGTTGCCTTTTGAAAAGTTTTTTTTTTTTTTTCCAGAAAATCAACTTTTTGACATGGAGTAAGTGAAATGAGACTTGCCCTTTCTACTGTAAGTAGTTACAGATACTGGAAAAATATAGAAAGTAAATGTTTTTATTCAATGAACAATAGATACTATAGTGGTTTTCCCCTATCCATGATCTCACTTTCCACAATGTCAGTTACCCATGGTCAACCTCACATCATTACAAGAAGAACAAGGGTGATTATCACCTCACATTATCACCGCACATCATTACAAGAAGAACAAGGGTGATTAAAATGCAGTAAGATATTTCAAGAGAAAGAGAACATATTCACATAACTTTTATTAGGGTATAATATTATAATTATTCTATTTTATTATTGTTGCTGTTAATCTCTTACTGTGCCTCACTCATAAATTAAACTTCATAATGTGTAGGAATATATCTATAGGGGAAATCACAATATATATATGGCTTGATACTATTCATACTTTCAGTCATTCCCTGGGGGGCTTAGAATATATCTCCCATGGATAAGGGGGGACTACTGTGTGGGGCTGTGGTACCTGTGATAAAGGAAACAATTATAGTGAATCTTACAATCATTATAATTTCTGCCTGCAGGAACTTTTTGCAAGGGCATTAAACCCATGCAAGGTGACAGCCTTACTGAACTGGGGAGACTGAGATAAGAGATGACAGGGGCTAAATTGGAGAAGAGGTTGTTATGTAAATAAGGAGATCCAGAAATCTGATTGGAAACTCTAGTGTTACTGCTGAATACTAACCTATGTATTTATTAGGGTGAAATATCACAAGATTTAGGTAAATTATGACCATGAAGCATTATGACCACCAACCAATTCCCAGAACGCATGTAAGATATTAATCAACAATTTTCAAACATTTCACACAATAAAAACAGCATACACAATTTTAAAATTTACTATCAAAGTCTAATAGATATATAATGTGTTGTTATTTTCATGTGCACAAAAACAGTATGCATGCTTACAGATTGTAAGAGTTAATATTGTCAAAATGTACATATTACCTAAAGTAATCTAGAGATTTAATGCAATCCCTATCAAAATACCAACAGATTCTTCATAAAACTGAACATATGATGCTAAAATTTGTATGGGACCACAAAAAACAACGAATAGCCAAAGCTAACTTGAGAAAGAAGAAAGCTGGAGCTTTTACAGTTCCAGATGTCAAGATATACTGCAAAGCTGTAGTGATCAGAAGAGTATGGTACTAGCACAAAAAGAGACACACAGGTCAATAGAACAGAATAGAGACCCCAGAAATAAATCCACATTTATATGGTCAGTTAATCTATCATAAAGGAGAGAAGAACATACAATGGGGAAAAGATAGTCTTTTCAATAAATTGTGCCAGGAAAATTGGACAACTACGTGTAAAAGAATGAAACTGGACCACTTTATAATACCATACACAAAAACATATTCAAAATGGGTTAAAAACCTAAACCATGAAAGCTGAAACCATAAAAATCCTAGAAGTAAGTGCAGGCAATAGTTTCTCCAACATCAGCCAGAGTAACATTTTCCTAGATACGTCTTTTAAGGCAAGGGAAACAAAAGCAAAAATAGACTATTAGGACTACATCAAAATAAAAAAAAATGTTTGCATAGGAAAGGAAACCATCAAGAAGAGGAAAAGACAACCAAGTGAATGGGAGGATATTTATAAATGATATACCTGACAGGGGTAAATATCCAAAATATATAAAGAATTTGTACAACGCAACACCAAAACAAAACAAAACAAATAAACCCAAAACAAAACAAAACAAAAAAAACACCAAAACCCCAAAAAAACTACAACAAAAAGCAAACACTTTGATTTAAAAAAACAAGCAGAGACCCAAAAAGGCATTTCTCCAAAGAAGACATACAAACAGTCAAAGACCTCTGAAAAGATGCTCCAAATCACTAATGATCAGGGAAATGCAAACCAAAATCACAATGAATTATCACCTCATCTATCTATCACCTGTTAGAATAGCTAAAATCAAGAAAACAAGAAAAAACAAAGTGTTTGTGAGTTTGTGGAGAAGAAGGAACCCTCATGCACTATTGGTGGAAACGTAAATTGATATAGTCACTGTGGAACAGTATGGAGGTTCCTCAAACTGGAAATACTAATTCCATTATTGGGTGTTTACCCAGGAAAAACAAAAACACTAATTTGAAAAGACATATGCACTCTGTGTCTATTGAAGCATTATTTACAATAGCAAAGATATGGAAGCATCCTAAGCACACATCAGTAGATAAGTGGATAAGGGAAATGTGGGATATATACACAAAGGAATATTATACAGCCATAAAAAGGAAGAGATTGTGCCATTTGAGAGAGACAACATGAATGGACCTAGAGGGTATTAAGCAAAGTGAAATATGTCAGACTTTGAAAGATAACTACCATATCATTCCATTCATAAATGAAATTAAAAAATAAATAAATAAACTAAAAGCAGGATCAGAACTATAAATACAGAGAACAAACTAATAGTTGCCAGAGCGGAGGGGCATGGGGAATTGGACAAAATGGGTGAGGGGGAGAGGTAGATATAGGTTTCCAGTTGGTGAATGAGTAAGTTGGGGAATAAAAAACAGAGCATCAACAATAGAGTCAATGATATTGTGACAATGATATAATGGGACAGATGATAGCTATGCTTGTGAACAGAGCATAATGTATAAACTTGTTGAATCACTAAGTTGTACACCTGAAATAAATATAACATTGTGTTTCGATTATACTCAAATAAAAAGAAACACAAATAAACCACAGTGTGTGTGTGTGTGTGTATATATACACATATATATGTATGTATTAAAATGTATTTTTAAAAATCTATTTTAAGTATAGAAATTTTAAATATATATACATATATTTTAAAGCTCTCAAGGATCACTAATAGAAATGGACCAGTTTCTGAGCCACAAAACAGGTCTCAGAAATTTTAAACAAATGAAATTGTATGGGACATATTCTCTGACAAAATTAATTCAGAAATTAGTAACAGAAAGATATGTAGAATAATAAATATTTGGAAATTAACAATACTCTTCCAAATAGCCCATGAGTTACAGAATAACAAAGAAAGTTAAATATATGTTTGAAACTAAATAAAAGTGAAAACATAACCTATATGGCATTTAGTTTTCTATTTTACATTTAGGACCATGATTTGTTTTTTAAAATATTTGTGTATGGTGTGAAGTAACGGCCAACTTTTTCCCCTCCAGATAAATATTCATTTGTTCCAGTGAATTCTGTTTAAAAGAATATCATTTCCCCACACATCACTTTGATACCTTTATTGAAAACCAACTTATGCATTTGCAGGTTTGTTTCTTGACTCTAGTCTGTTCAGGTGACCTATCTGCCTACTTTATGTGAACACCGCACTGTCTTGATGACTTTAGCTTTATATTGGAACTTGAAATTAGGTAATGAAAATCCCATTTGATCCTCTGCTAAAAAAATTGTTTTGGTCATTATATGTCTTTTGTGATTTCCATATAACTTTTAGAATAAGCATGGCGATTTCTACAAAAATTGAATTGGGATTTTGAATGGAATAAAATGTTCCCTTTTTCTATAGTAATAGGCCTTAGAATTTATTTTTGTCAGGTAGCAATATAGTCACTCAATATAGTCACTCTTTTGGTACTCTTTCATGATATATTTTTTCCATTTTTGAAAAATGTCAAACTGTCTTTATATTTAAGCTGCTGAAAGACCTTACAAAAGTATTTTAAAACATATAAATGGATTTTGATTCTTACTCCAATAAAACTGCATGGCATTGAACTTAACACTCAGTTAACATAGATATCTTACATTATATCCTTTCCATCTTTTTGGTTTACTCTTTGTTTTTTAACTCGTTTTCTTCATTTTCCTTTTTCTTTGATATTTTATCTACTGCTATTAATTCATTATCCCTCCTTTGTACAAACACTTTTTAAAAATAATAAGTTAAAGCAAGATACCATCTATGCCCTTCTAAGGTGGACTGGTCTCTACATCTACTATCCTGATGTAAAATGAAGCTTTTAGAATGTCTCTGGCTTCCTTTTTCTCAATGAACTACAAGGATTTAGTAAGATGATACAGATATTTTAATTAAGTTGTAATACAATCTTATTATAGAATTGTTATGTGGTACATAGATTAAAAGTTCCAGTCCCACCATTAATACCAATTTATATTTAGCTATTATAAGGTTCACTGCTTAAAAACATTTTTTCCCGCTTCTTTCTCCCTCAATTTGGAATCTATCTTCTCATTTGTATGATCCATTATTTCTTCTTGATTTGCAGACCTCTAGCTTAGGTCATGGTAGCAACTATCAACTGCTCCCTAATTCATTTACTGCACTTAAAATTTTTAAAAAAGGTTTTATTTATTTATTGAGAGAGAGAGAGAGAGTACAAATGGGGAAGGAGCAGAGAGAGAGGGACAAATGCACTCCCCTGAGTGTGGAGCCCCATTCGGGGCTTGATCTCAAGACCCTGAGATTGTGACCTGAGCTGAAATCAAGAATTAGATGCTTAACCAACTGAACCACCCAGGTGCCTCTATACTTAAAAAATTTAAACTCTTGCATTTTGGCTCCAGGAAGTGTGCATGTCAATATTTGATATAAGTGAAATCTTCCTTGGCCAGTGATTTTGATTATCTAGGAGCACTTCATGTGAGTATTTTGTTTCTTTTCCCTTTCTTTGATAGCTTAATTATCTTACATGCATGGTTTGTCTTCTGTCTGCTGTATTAATTGGAGTATAACGCAAGCTACTTCAGCAAATGTACCCAATATGAGTAGTTTGAACAAGGCAGAGAGTAATTTTTTTCCTATTGTTTAAAACAGTTAAAGGGATCCAAAAGCAATCTTTGAGTTTTTCTTGACAATCTCCTCAATGAAGAGGAAGCTTTTGTGGTAGTCCAGGGAAAGAAGTTTGTTTTAAGGAAATTACCTGAAAGTTGCATATCACTTCTGCTCATGTTCTGTTCTACTACTAGTCACATGGGTCCGCTAAGCTCAAAGGAGACTCAAAGCTCAAAGGTATTATGGATGATTGTCATTTTACAGCTAAATTTTGGGAGCTCTGTTGCCAAAGTAAGTTAGGGAATGGACTTTGAGAGATATTTAGAAGTTTTGTTCTTCATAGGTCTGTTCATTTCCTGATATCACTGAGGGCATCTTGAGCAAATCCAGTAGTGAACAGAGTCTGATCCTACTGGGTGTTAATATATCAATGACAAGTTGCCAGTTTATTATTGAGGCACCAGGAGAAAGGTTCTTTGTTCTCTCATAAGTTATAAGGTGTAGTCCCCTATTGACCAACCAAAAAGAAACAGAGTTATGCCATCTCCACAGCATGGAGAAGCAAATGGCAAACAGACTGGACTCGAAAGGCTGGCAGGTATGCCTATGTAGGTAATTATCTTGACAGTCAGATAAAACAAATGAGCAAGGAACAGTGCTTTCAGTTCTTAGTATGGTTGTGAGAAAGCTTTCTTTGTAAGCTAGGAGGCTGGCATGACTGAGAGAAGAAAGGGCAGGCTGGTGATGACCTAAGAAAGCCTTGTACTACTGGGTCATCCCAGATCTCTGATGTAAGAGAGATAGTTTAATTCCAAATGTAAATTAATAAAGTTATTCTGGTTCCAATAACAGGTAAAGGAAAATCACAACTTTATGAGTTATTTGCCTTCAGATATTATTTTTATTTTATTTCCTTAAAATTACTTTAATTATAAATATTCTATTTTAATAATAAATATTCTGGTGTTATTTTAATAAATTACCACATTTCTGTAGAATTGACATGAATCATAGTTACTATTATTAATACTGGATTTTAAAACATTACCCATATCATAACATCATTAGTTAATTAATTAAAGAAAAAGTTTAAGTTGTATGATCCATAAAGCAAAACCAGAAACTAGGACGTTTCAAGTGAAAGCTACCAGAAGTCAGATCAGCTTTAGAGGTGATGGCCAGTTTCCCTTTTATCTTCTCTTCCTATTCAAAGTTATTAAAGTTAAGTGCCACAGCATGCTAATAACAGGGTGTACAGTGAAAACTAATAACAATGATGGAAACTTTGTGGTGGAATTTTTTATTTGTTTAGGAGAGTAATAATCTCTAGGCTCATTCACATAATTCATTGGTCTTTTTAAAATGACCTAAATTAAGAGATAAACTATACAACCATATAATTGAAATATGAAAAATTAGAGTAGAAGAGGGTATTATAGCAATAAAATAATTTTTTGAAGTTAACTTATGAGTAGTTTTCTTAAATCATTTTCCCAACAGCAGCTTTACTGGCATATAATTCATATGCTGTAGAATTCACCCATTTAAGCATACAATTCAGTGGCACTTAGTATATTCACAGAGTTGTATGCCATCACCACAATCAATTTTAGACCATTTTAATTATCCCCCAAAGAAATGCAATAACCATTGCATCATTCTCTCTTGTATCCCACCCCTCACCTCAGCTCTAAGGAACCATTCGTCTATATTCTGTCTTCATAGATTCCCATATTCTAGACATGTTATATAAATGATATCATACAATATGTGATCTTTTGTGTCTGGTTTCTTTTATTTAGCATAATGTTTTCAAGGTTATATATATATATATATATAAGCATGAGTCAGTACGTCATTACTTTTTATGGATGAATGATAGTCCATTGTATAAATATGTATGTATATACATACATATATATATGTATGTTATATGATACATATATATGTATGTATATAACATATTTTGTTTTCTCTGTAGCTTTTGATTTTTTTTCTTTTTGGTCTTGATTATCAAAAAGTACATAACACGTCAAAACTATGAATGTTTTTAATGAAAAGTCCCCCAAATATTTTACTTATTTATCTTTTTGGTAGCAATGTCTGATTGTTGATTTTTTCACACTTAGTTAGATATGGGTATTATGATTTAAAAAAAAAAAGGTGTTAAGTAATAAATTAAAAATGCCTTCTTTTAATTTGCACATCTATTTTTAACAGGTTATATTGGTCATATTAGATAATGGTTTACTAACTATATTTCTGAATTTGTGAATTATAATTTTATATTTGGGATTTAAATAAGTCATGAGGGATTGAGTCATGCTGTGATAATACACTAATTCTAAATATATTTAATTTTATATTCATCAGTTGATGGGCATTTAGGTTATTTCCACTTTATAGCTACTATGAAAATACTGTTATGAACATTTATGCACAAGCTTTTGTTTAGACAATCATTTTCAATTTCTTAAGTAGGAGAACTGCTGACTCATATGACAACTCTACATTTAACTCTTTTATGAACTGGTAGGCTGTTTTCCAAAGCACTTGAGTCATTCTGCATTTCAAACAGCAGTATTTGAGGTTCTGATATCTCTACATTTATACCAACACTAGTTATTATCAGTCTTCTTAATTATTACCATCTTTGTGGGTATAAAGTGGTATCTCATTGTGGTTGGTCATGATTTGCATTTCTCCAATGACCAGTCATGTGGAGCAATTTTTCATGTACTTACTATTTCTAATATATCTTATTTGGAGAATGTCTACTGAGATCCTTTGCCCACTTTGGAATGTGTTCATTTGTCTACTGCTGAGTTGCAACAGTTCTTTACGCATTCTTCATAAAGTCCCTTAACAGATATATCATTTGTAGAAATTTTGTACTGTTCTGTGGTTTTTCTTATTACTTTCCTAATGTTATTCTTCAAAGATTGAAGTTTTCCTTTTAATAAAGTCAAATGGTTCTATTTTTTCCTTTGTTGGTTATCTACAATTAGGTGTTATATCTAAGAAGGGTTTCTCAAACTAAAGGTCACAAATATTTACTCTTATGTTTTCCTTTAAGATAGTTCTTAACGTCACCTCTTACATTTTGAGTAAATTTTTGTATGTAAGATCCGAGAAGAGGTCAAACTTCATTCTTTTATGTGGATATCTAATTGTTTCAGCACCATTTGTTGAAATTAGTTTTTCTCTATTGAATTGTCTTGGCATCCTTATCAGAAGATAATTGATCATAAATATTAGAACTGATTTCTGGACTTCCAGTTTTACTTCATTCTTCTATATGTCTAAACTTATGCTAGTACCTCACAGTTACTGTAACTTTGTAGTAAATTTTTAAGTTAAGTAGTGTGAGTTCTTGGGGTGCCTCGGTGGCTCAGTGGGTTAAAGCCTCTGCCTTCGGCTCAGGTCATGATCCCGGGGTCCTGGGATCAAGCCCCGCATCGGGCTCTCTGCTCAGCAGGGAACCTGCTTCCTCCTCTCTTTCTCTGCCTGCCTCTCTGCCTACTTGTGATCTCTGTCAAATAAAACAAATAAAATCTTTAAAAAAAAAAAAAAGAAGCGTGAGTTGTCTAGTTTTCTTCTATTCAAGATGTTTTGACTATTTTGGGTTCTTTTAAGTTTCCATATTAATTTTAGGGTGGGCTCGTTAATTTCTTTATAGAGTCTAACTGGGACTCTAATAAAGACTTTAAGGAATCTATAGATAAATTTGGGAAATATTGCTATCTTATTATACTAAATTTAAGAATCTATGAGGATGGGATATATCTTCATTTATTTAGGTTTTCTTGAAGTTCTTTCAATGATGTTTTTGTCTTTTCAAATACAAACCTGACACATTTTCAGAATATAATTCTTATAATTCTTTGATTAAATTAATTCCTAAGTATTTTACTTCTGATACTATGATATATAGAATTTTTAAATTTTGTTTTGAATTGTTCATTGCTAGTGCATAGGAAGACATTTAACTTATTGTGGTATATTGATTTTACATTCTGCCCATTGCTGAACTCATTTATAGTTCCAAATGTGTGTGTGTGTGTGTGTGTGTGTATGTGTGTCTATGCATGTTTCAGGGTGTTCTATATATGAAATTATGTCATCTGCAAATACAGAGAGATTTAATTCTTGCTCTCTAATTTGAATACATTTTAATAATTGTTTCACTATGTTATTTTGCATTATTTTTTATTAGTTCCTCTAGTAGTTATTGTATGCTCAGTAACCAAAATGTCTTCATATTTATACCAATTTAATTCCAGTGAGAGATGGAAATATTGCTCCTAATAACTTTATCTATTTGCTCCCTTTTAGTGTTATTATTATTACATATTTATAGCTATGTGTATAACATTGTTGTGATTATTACTTTACAATATTTTTTCTTTTAAGAAAGTTGAGGGGAAGAATAGAGAAAGCATATATTTATACTGTGTTTAATTGATCTTATTTACCATTTCTGTTTCTCTTAATTTGACCCATTTAGTCTAATATACCTTTGCTTCCACTCATCTTCTTAATGCTACTATTGATAAATACATTATATTTCTCTAAGTTATAAGTCCAACAGTATATTTATGTTGTATATCTATAATTGTGTATATATATAGAACATTTATAATTCTATATATTTATATCATATGTGACATATATACAATTGCATACATATTGTTTTGTACAGTTACTTTTAAGATTCGTTAAAAAGGAAGAAGGGAAATATACATTTATTTTGTTTCTTATAATCACATAATTACCTTTAACACTGTCCATAGTGCTCTTTCCTTTTTTCTGGGGATTGGAAGTGCCTTTGGTTACTTGCTTTGAACCTTAAAATTTTCCTTTTGTACTTCTTGTAAGGTGGATCTTCTAGCAACACATTCTTTCAGTTTTTGTTTATATGGAATATTTTTACTCACCTTTATTTTCTGAAAGATAAGTTTGTTGGTATGGTATTCTTGGTTGATAAGTTTTTCTTTGAGGACTTTGAATACATTGTTCTGTGCCTTCTGGTTTCCATTTCTTCTGATGATAAATCAGCTGCTAACCTTATTAGTGTTCCCATGTGAATGACATGGTTTTTTTCAGTTTTGTTTTGTTCCCCCCACCACCACTTTCAGCATTTTCTTCTTATCTTTGGCTTTCAGCATTTTTACTGTGACTTCTCTGTGTGTGGTTCTATTTGTTTTTATCTTACTTGGAGTTCACTGAAGTTCTTAGATGTATACACAGATGTTCTTCATTAAATTTGGAAGTTTTCAGCCATTACTTTGAATTTTTTCTCATAATATTCATATCAGTGCAGTTAAATAGCATCCCACATTTACCTGAGACTCTTCATTTTCTTTTTTTTCCTATTCTTTAAAATGCATAACCTTCACTCTATCTCCAAGCTCACTACTTTTTTTCTTCTGTTCAGATGTACCATTGAGCTCCTCTAATGCATTTTTTAAAATTTCAGTTAGTTTGCTCTTCAAATCTAGAATTTCCATTTAGTTCCTTACAAAATAATTTATATATGTTAATATTCTTTACTTTATGCAATATTGTCATCATGCCTTACCTAACTTCTTTAATCATGGTTTCCTTTAGTTCTTTGAACATATTTGCAATAGATAGAATCTGTTAAATTTGACATATGGTTGCTCTCACAGACAGTTTCTGTGGTCTGCTTTTCTTCTTATACATAGGTCACATTTCACTGTTTCTTTGTATGTCACATAATTTTTTTAAATTGCCATGTTAGAAGATATATTATAGCAGCTTTGAGTACTCCCCCTTCCCCAATCCTTCCAGGGATGTTTGTTGTTTTTAGCTCATTTGTTTAGTGACTTCCTGGATTATTTTAGTGAAGTCTATTTTCCCTCAAGTGTGAAGGCTTTGGTGTCCTTACACAGAGGGTACAGCCTTGGGATTCACAGAGTCCCCTTGAGATGATAATAGTTTTAGCAAGGTTGTCTCTAACAAATCTTTCTCTTATCTCTCTGTCTGCCTCTATTAGTATCAAACACAGCTGTTAGTTTTCACTGATTGCCTGTGGATTGTTTTATTGCCCTTGACAATGACCAAGGGTACATTTCTCTAAGGTCTGATCCATTAAATGCAGACCACTTTGCAAGGGCCAGCATTTGAGGTTAGTTCTAATCCCAGGAGTATTCTTCTTAGCTGTGTTCTTGATTTTCTCTAGTAAACTAGGTGGCCTATGGTTTTTAGCTTGTTGATCGAATGAAGCCACCAGCCTCTCTCCACTTAAATGTTACTACTAAAACTTCCATTATTTCTAAAATTGTGCTTCGGCTCAAATTTCCCCACATTCTATTTTACAGAGTCAGTTCCTTTGGAGTGAGCTCTCTGTTGTTACGCCCCGCCTTCCCCCTAGGCAAAATCCCTGAGTTTATCTCCAGAGCTGGGATAGCAAAAGTGACCCATGTCTCTAGGAGAGTCACTGCTGCTTTATAAGCAGGGAACTGGGTTGAAGTGCTATTATATCTCCTTTGCAACTTGCCTGTTCCACTTTCACACCTTCCTCCTGAAAAATCTAGACATCCATTATGTTTGGCATAGCATGAGTAGGGTAGAGCCTCTGCCTTCTGAACAGGGACTCAGTGATGGAAGGGAGACCTTGTCCTTAAAGTTGCACTTGCTTGGAATTTAGACTCAATAACATATCGCTGGGGGAAATGAGAAAGGCTGGGGAAGTGGGAGGAAGAGAGAGCCCCATTTCTTGATCATGCCCATTCTGTATTAGAGCTTATGTAATATTAAGCTGATGAAGGGGAAGTGAGGATAGGATGGGTCATGGCTTAAGTGTGGCAGACTCCCACAGTCCTTATGCTTACAGAGATGTAGTATATTTCCTTGAATAAATATTTTTTCATTTGTTGGCTGCCTAAAAAAATGGCTCTTACACTGCCATTCCAAAAGTCATAGTACTCTGAAAAACAAATTTTTTCTTTTCACTGCATTATTTTTCTCTATCATTTAAAATATGTTTAAAATGGAATCTAGAAAACTTCATATTGTTAACATCACTTCTTCCTATATAAGTGACATAAAGAGGCTATGAAAAATATGTAGTACTATTAAATAAAATTATAGTTATTAGGAAATATGGAATAGTCACACTTAGAACAGCATGATGTGTGCTTTTATACAAACAGGCATAAAAATAAGCATTTTGATTTGTATTCTTTGAAATAAATCTCTTATTAAACACCAGACACTAGGAGATTTATTTAACATTTTTTTTTGCCAAAATATGAAGTTTTATGGTATATATATGATTTATAAGACTATTCAGACTATGGTCTTCACAATATTTAGAATGGTTTACTTATAGATGGTGTTTTGAGAGAATCAACTGATAGTTTATGGTAATGAAACCTGATGTTCTTTTCCTAATAGGCCTTTAGAAATGCAAAACTTCCTGATGTTAACAATTTAATGTACAACTATCTCTATTTATTTAAAACCTGGATGTCTGATTTCCTCACCCGGCAATGTTGCCTTTTATAGAGACACCAAATCTAATGTGCATATTTTCATTTTCTTTTACAGAGCCTGTTTGTTGACTCATTAAGAGTATAAAAAATCTGTGGAGAATTACCCATAAAGTCCCTGGATAAAAGCTTTGAAAATAACAGTTGATATACCTTGTGAAGAAATCTATCAATTTGAAGATATATAAAACTTAAATGTCAAAAGGAAAGTTCCCTTGTAAAGAGAAAAAATAGAAGCTATTTTAAAAACCTATTTAGTTAGGCCTTGGCATCTTTGCTTTAATGATTTTGAAGGGCAAAGGAAAAGTCATTTGGTTTGATATGTATTATACACTAGGAGTCATTCCAAAGTTTTGGCCATTTGTTGTTAATAATAGTAAAAATAAACTTAGTTATTATATCATACTCAGATTTTATATATTGACTATAATGTAAATTAATCTTTAATTTGACTCATCCAAAATAATCTTAAATAGGGTACAAGTTCAAATTAGACTTAATCATTTTAATTATTTACATATTCATTCCACAAATATATACTGAGTATATATCATATATTAGGTAATTATTTTTAACTCCTTGTTGTAAAAAAAAAAAATTAAGCACTCAGTATTAAAACTTACTCAACTTTTATATGTATTCCACATAGTTCTATTCATACCTTTGGCCAGAACCTTCCATACCAGCTGAATATAATAAATAGGGAGATTAATTATTAATTAAGAATATTTGATACAGTTACCTAGTTGACAGAGCTGGTCCTAATACTAAATCCCTAGGAAAAGTCCTTAGATTTACCTGGGTTTTTCAGATGCTCTGGGGAAGGCTATAATGTGCCATCCAGATTCTCTCTCAGAAATGCAGGATTTCTTTTACCCAGATGTCAAGAAGGTTGTAAAAGATGATTTTCAGCTTCAGCCCTCTTTGGGATGGTCTTGGTTGAAGAACACTGCCTTGCTCAAAATCATGCCTCCTTTCAGGGCAGACTACATCCAATGACTGTCCAATGAAGGGTATAGAGGCCTGGCATTCTTATCTCTAACTCAAAACAACTCTGAGGCCATTCTAACCTCTAAGTTCCCAGGGCAGGCACTGAGTCCTAGGTCAGGACTGCATCATGGCTTCGTGTCACACTCTGTCCAACAATTTCTAGTCACCTGATTTAGAGTCTACTTCCTGGGAACTAACTACAGACAGGTGCCAAACCCTGAAGACAGAGTCCGTGGCCACATTTTATATAAGGAGAGTGAGAAGCCCTGATTATGCAAGGAATACAAAGGGATTGTTGTGAACCAAGAAGCTATGCAAAGTGGTTTCTTCTGGAAGTGGTTTTCAGAATGTTGGGTACCACAAATGAGTAAAATTTCACAAAACATTTTGAGGCTAACATTTTTTTTTTTAACAAAAAAATTTCTGCAAAGTTATCATCTCCTCCTGCTACTGCTACCTTTCAGAAAATAAAATAAAATTGAACTCCAAAAATATTAGACATATATCCTCTAAGATGGTAATTTAAAAATTAACTTCATGAAACAAATCACAATGTTACATTTATTAAAACTTTAATTCTTTTTAAATATTAGTACAAAGCAGAAAATATTTCATTGTGGAATTACACCAGCTTAGAATCTATTCCTGCCCCATATTTAAAATTGCTTCCTTCTTGTTTTTTAGCATTGTCATTAAAATCCTTACTTTAATTTAGAAAAAAAAAAACAACGTTTTATTTCTACACACTGATGTTAGAAAGTAGGATTATTGTTCTCTAGCTTTGCAACAATACTTCCAGACAAATAGTCCACTTCATGATAAAACTACTACTCCTTTAGGCATTATACTACCTTCTTCTTCATGTAGTATTTGCAGCTATTATGGTCATCTTCTACATTGATTATAAGCTTTTGTACATGGATCACACACTTTAGATTTATACATCAGTTCATTATTCAGATGGCCTATAGCATCCTCACACTAAGCATACTCCCTTAAGGGCCAGATCCTCACCTGAACTGGTCAAGTTCAGAACTTTAAAACATAGTGTGCCCATTCTCTGCCCATGATTTACTATTTTTGTTTTTGCTTTTTAACAATTTTGTCCTTTATTTCCTCCACTTTATCGAATCAAAGTTTCCCAGACTTCGCCATTTTACTTCTATAATCCAACAGATGCCTTATCTCTCTTCCTCTCTTCAGTAACCTTTCTGAATGTCACGTCAAGTATCTGAACACCTCTTTCGATAACTCAGATGCCTGTAAACATATCTTTTTGTCACTTTCATCCATCAAAACCAACACTGAATCAATGCTATGATCTACATTCTTTGCTCATATTCTTAGTTGAGTAAGTGCTGCTGAGACAAATAACCCACCAGTGATAATAGGATAGTCAGTAAGGTTGATTAGGACCTTAACAAATGTAGTAAATACTTTAACTTTCCGTTTGTTAGCTCTATCTCTGATTTCTCTCAATAATTATTCTAAA
This sequence comes from Mustela nigripes, assembly GCF_022355385.1. Classification (NCBI taxonomy): domain Eukaryota; kingdom Metazoa; phylum Chordata; class Mammalia; order Carnivora; family Mustelidae; genus Mustela; species Mustela nigripes. Next base: position 19,461,072 of record NC_081574.1, read on the forward strand.
CTTTCATGACTTTCTTACGTACTCTGCCTCAATTTCTTTCTCTCTTATTCTTCCTGGATAATCTTACTTCCTACTGAGAGAAACGTAAAAGAAACAAACAAAAAAGTTTGGATCCATTCGTGACAATCTCACTCTTCTTACACACCTAAAAACATATCTATTCCCTATTCATCATTCTTTTCTCCATCAGTCTTACAGGTGAGTTTTCCTTGTTTCCGTTTGAGATCAACACAGTTGAGATAAACTTAATTTAATTTTCTTTCACCCCCAAAGAGTGCTTGCTGACTCAGTAGTTTCTTCTTTCAATTATTTTATCTTGAATCTCCTTTATCTCTATAAGTTATTTTCCATCAAGGCATTGATATGCTTTAATAGTCTCTCTTTTTTAAGGATTTATTTATTTTAGAGAGAGAGCATGCTCACAGGTAGGGATGGGACAGAGCAGGAGGGAGAGAGAGAAGTTCAAACAGACTGCCTTCTGAGTGTGGAGCCCAACAAGGGGCTCAAACCCAGGACCCCGAGATCATGACCAGAGCTGAAATCAAGAGCCCAACAGTTAACATATTGAGCCACCCAGGTGCCCCTAATATTCTCTTGTTAAATAAGGAAATGGACAACAACAATGAAACCCTCTCCCTTCTGTTCCTTATACTAATAGCTAGTGAATATTTTTCCTCTTCTTTCTATGGAAATTATTAAAAATCTCTTCACTTATTCTTTGCACTTCTTTATCTTCCATATACTTTCCTAAGTCTCTCTAATATGGTATTTGCTTTCCCCAGGACAGGGAAGCTCTTTTTACTATGGTCACCGGTGATGTTTAATTGATATATACTCAATTGATATTTTTCTTGGTGACAGTTTATGCTGTTTTTGAGGCTTGTGGATGTATTTTTCAGAGTGGTTTTCTGAAACTATTTCACATTATTAATTAGAAAAACAGGGAAGTAAAATTTTTTGTTTCATCAGCTCTCTTGTAGCTGTGATCTTGGTTGTGAAATGAGTTTTTCCAATTAGATGTTTTCAAGCAAGATTGGGAAAGAATAAGTGGAGAACTCTATCCTGTGGCCTTTGGCTCTTGCTGCTGGTAAATAGGATTTGGAAAAGGGAAGGTTGCTTTCACTTGTGTCGTGGTGCCCATTGTTTCATATATTACTGTCAAGAAATGAAATCAGTAAGAAACTCTTGATATAATTTTCTAATCCAGAGAGTGATCAGAAGTTTGTGTACCCATTCTCAGCATTCCAATTGTGAAAGTCTTTTGGAGAGGTACCAGTAGCTCCTTATTTTCTTTATAGCTCTAGTGATGGCTTTGGAGATACTGTGTCTTTTTGAGTATCATTCTAGAAGACTTAGACTAGAACCCAAACCTTCAATTATTTCTAACAGTTTTGTAAAAACCCTGTTATTGGTTTAAATACCTTTCTGCTTAAAAGACCTATGCTTAGTAAAATCATACATTCTTCTGATCTTTGTAGCAAATAAATATCAATTCTTTAATTTATACCAGGAAGTCAGACTTTTTGTTTGTTTTCCTTTAGACAAATTACTCTTCTGCTGCATATCTCCACATGGTTTTTCACTTGTTCCACAAAAATTAACACATGGGAAAAATATTTACTCTCTTTTTCTATTCTCAAATATACTTCATCATGTAACTTCTCAATGGATTTTTCTCCAGCCATATATACTTGTCATTTTTATTCTTCTGTCAGTCAAAATCACATTCCATGTTCAGTTCATAATCCCTTCTGGATACGTACTGACTTCTGTCCCCATTCTTCATCCAACTACCATTTCTTGGATTGGGTCTTTATCTTCTCTCATGTAGACCAAAGCAACAGTTTCTTAACTGGCTTTTCTGCCATTATCCCTTAAATTCATTATTCCACACTGCAGCCAGAATACTTTGTTGAGCACACAATTAGGTCATGTCACTTCTGAGCTTGTTCCTGTCAGTGGCTCCCCATCAGCACAAGGACATGTTTAAATTCCTCAACATAGTATTTAAATCCATCAACAATCTGGCTACTACTTATCTCTCTAGCTTCATTTCAAGGGAAGTTCCTGAGTCCGCTGGTGTTTGGGCTTTGTGTGCCTTCTCTCTATTCTACTGCCACTGTTTGCTTACTTCCATCAACAAATCACGACATTATTACCATATTTTACTGGACGTATGTCCTTTTCCCCCAGTTGGACCATGAGGTCCTTAAGGAAAGACCAGTAACATATCCATCTGTGTACTAATTGCCCAACAAATGAACAAATAATAATAATGTATCCATTTAATAAATTTGTGCCAAACACTCACTTTATTTTAAGTAACTATCTTACCTGTCTTCCATAGAAGACTATATTTAGTTTATCTCATTTAGATCCAGCATTTAAAAGTCATGGTGGACACACATAATCATATGAAAAAGATGCATTTTTTGAACAAATGGCACAAGACAATTTATTGATGTTGTTAACATTATAGCAAAGAATAAATTTTAGTTGGAAATCTAAGCTTGTGGGTCTCTCTTCACCTCAACTAGACATCAACAAATACACATACACTTTGTCTACATAGATACTTGTTCTTTTGCATAGGTATATTTTTCCTGAGATGAGTCAGCAATATGTTCCAGACACATATAAACCTCATACTTAGTATTTGGTGAATATAGTCGAGTGTGATATATAGTAATTACTCAATAATGAATTTTTAAAAAAGTTTTTCTTTGAATTCAAGTTAATTAACATACAGTATACTATCAGCTTCTGGGTGTACAACTTAGTGATTCAACACTTCTGTACAATACTCATTGCTCATCCCATGTGCACTCTTTAATCTCCATCACCTGTTTAACCCATTCCCCCACCCACCTGTCCTCCGGTCACCATTAGTCTGTTGTCTACAGTTTAGAGTCTATTTCTTGGTTTTCCTCTCTCTTTCCCCCTTTGCTCACTTGTTTTGGTTCTTAAATATAATGACTTTTTAAAAAAATCCCCAAGAACTAAATTCATGAAAAAATAATCTGCCTAAGGCTTCCTGCTGCTTTAAGTATAAGAGGTCTCTTAAATGAGTGAATCTCTCATCCTTTAGTGTGGGTTTTACTTTTTAGAGTATTTTTTAGAGTACTGTCCTTCAAATATTTGATTTATGTGGTCCCTTAGCAGATCACTGATACTTTCATCCTGGTCTTTTTAAAGAAACAGTCACCGGTTCTTTTCTGAAATATTTTAAAACAGAAAATGAAAAAATCAGTGAATTTAAAGAGAAGCAGATCTCATTTTCTTAGATCTTTTCAAGTACAAATCTAGACAGGTCAACTATCTTAATAATTAACTTGGCATTCTAATTAAAACTATTTTTTATGAAGGAGAAGATAAAGATGTAGGAGTCATCTTGGATCCTTGACTTAATCACAACTGCAAAGATTCCTTTTCCTAATAATATCACATTCTCAGGTACTGGGGGTTGGGACTCAGACATGCCTTTTTGAAGGACACCATTCAACCTACTGCAAGGGATAGCAAGATGCTGTGGGAGATGTGATGACTATATCTATGTATAGTTTTATCATGAAAATACATTATAAAGAGACCAAACAAAGGCCCAACTTGTTGCTAAATTTTCCTCAAAAATATGTTAGTAGAGTAAGAGTCCCAGGCTTTGTCAAACTGGTGAAAACAACAACAAGAACGACAAAAAAACCCCAAAACAAAAACAAAAACAAAACAGTTTCCGAAGTTCAGAGTTAATAAAAATGCACATAGTGAGTTACCACATTGGCTAACTCACTTAATGTTGTTATAGAATGTAAGGGAAATTCTTCTGTCAATGAGAAGATTTAGCTGATGAGGAAAGAAATGAGAAGGTGTGAAGGTTTTCATTCATTGAGATTCTTGTTTAGTTTTTCTGACTGCAACACTCTCAGCAAGATTTACATTTTTTTACTCTGTGTTTGTATTCACAGTCCCGCCACTCACTGTCATTTTTAAAACCTTTTCAAAGAATTTACCTGGTTAAAAATTTCATTAACTTACCAAATACTCTAGGAGAAACATGTATGTCTTAATCATTTGTAACTCATGAAGCCACTTTTTATATCCCAAGTGAGGCTAAAAGAGTAATAATTTTAGGCCTTGCCACATTTTGAGGAAAATTTGATACATGACAACGATATTGGGAATGTGAATGAAGAGATATTAAATCAGCTTATATATTTTACACTGGGAACAACATACCACAAGTCAAAAGCGACTCTTACTGGACTTAAATGTAGAAAAAATGTCTCAGTTTGAAAATTGGAATAACAGTTCCAGTTCAGTAAGAATAAGAATATATTTTTGAAATATTTCTCTTTTTTAGTATATAAAATCCTAACTTGAGAGGCTTGCTGTCTACTGTTTAAAAAATGAAAAAGAAGTATAGTGATAAATTGGCAAGGATTATATAATTAAACAAAGCTACTTTTGCATTGGAAAAGTCAACTTAGTTACTTGAAAATAAAGTTAATTTAGAAAGCTAATTAAATACTTATAATTTTTGAGGAAATATATTATAGATGCTGTAAAAATGGGATAAAAAAACTGAAAATTATTAATACCCTTAGAAGATTATATACATTTAAGTGTTTCTTAAAAAATGGTATCAGTTCCTCACCTTGACTACTGAGATGCTGATTTCTAAAAAGAAATAAGAGGGGAAGGAGCCACAGAAACCACACTGTCCAGTGATAAACTTAGTCCAGTTGTGAACCATGAGAACTTTGAAGTTAGAAAAGCAATTCTCTTATTCAATTTACTTGATTTTTTTCAGCGCAATCTATATTTTTTAGTTCTTGGCCATTTATACAGAGAACAATGAGAAGTTGTTCTGGTTGTACCCCTGATACTTTAAAATTCTCTCTCTCAAGGTCAAATCCATTATCTTGTCTTATCAATTTACCACTAGGTTTTTTTCATTTATGTAAACTTCTCTCCATTTCAACTGCTAATGTATCTTCAAAACTTTTTCAAATATTTGTTATCCCACACCACTGTTCCTCATTACCTTTGTATTAAAATAAATATGGACACCACTGTTGAGTAGCAAAATTGGAGCCCTCACAAAAGATAGGCATACATTTAATTAACTTCTTCACTAATTAAAACCAGCACTGGTTAAACATATTATACAAAGAAACCACCAAATAACTGTATGTTGCAGTTTTATGGGTGTATTAAACACAGTTCCTACTTTTTAAAGCAACACACTGACAATTTTGATAATCTAAGATAGATCTGAATATTTGCCTATCTTACTGCTCCCTGCTTATTCTATTTTACTAAGCATTTATTGACAAGCATTTATTGAACATCTCCTGTGTTCTGGGTGTTAAGAATAAAACAATGATGCAGATAATATCCCTGCTCTCCTACGAATAAAATTTAACAAGAAAGTAGTTATATGGATCAGACCAGTAAATAAATGTTAAATAATAAAATTATATTTCAGTACCTGCAGAACAAGAATTGAAGATGATCACTCTTGTATACCGTATAGTAAAATAGTTTCAAAAAGTTTGCTGGTTTGCAGACTTGTCAGGTCTCTGGAGATGCCTCAGTTGTTCCTTCTGTACCCAACACAAAGGCTGCCTGCAGAGCCTTTTGTGAGGAACACCTTTTGTAACTATGTCAGCTGCCTTGGATCTAGTTCCTGCAGGGTGTCAAACTCCTATCTTACTATGTTCAATTGGATGGCACTTAATGAACCTAATTGTTACAACAATTTGGAAGAAAAACTTCTTAAAATTATATACTGTATCTCTGGGGAAAAAACAACTACCCATTACCACAATAAACTCCCTTGCTCATATGTTTAATATGACCACAGAAGACAACATCCAGATGCCTTTCGAAATGTAGGTCTTGAAAAGAATCAGATCACAGACAAGTAGGAAATAAAAGTTCTAGAGTATATAGCTGAAGTAAAACAGAGTCTGGAATACTACTTAGAATCATTTCTTGAAGTTGTTTGCACTAAAAGACAAGGACAAATGGAAAGGAGTTCAGAGAAGACACAGAAGTAGATTAAAACATTAAATATGAATACATGGTTAAGGTCAGGTTACTCAGTGCTTTGCTAATGGTCTTAAGTACATAAACAAGCAGAGAGGAGAACAGAAGAATGGCTCAGAGACATTGGAATTGAAGAAAAAGGTTTTATTTTCCTTCCATCAAAATGGCAAAAGATCAAAATATTTCCCAACACAAAAAAATCATTAAATGTTCCCATTAATGTTTTTCCGTTGAATTTACTTATATCAAGTGACTTCTTTATCTATTGCTGTTTCTTGTTTTGATCCCCAAACTTCTCATAACATCTCTATGTTCAGCCTACATTTTTATGTCAAATCGCTTATAAAACTTTTATTCTTTAAAGCTTGACAAAATTATTTATTTTTAAGTTTTATGGGAAATACATGTTCAGTGGTAACCAGCTAAATTAAGGAGGGGAGGAGTGATATTACAATGCTACGATAAATCCTGAGGAAACAACATGAACAGAGGTCCCAATATAGTATATTATAGCTCTCAGATCATTGACTGAAATCCTCACAAATTACTGACAAGGAAGCTGACTTGGAGTGGGGTTGTCTTATTTTAAGAGTTTTGACAAAGTTGGCTAGGACCCAAATCAGATCACTTGGTTTACTGCTCTGTCCTGTACCTACACAACTGAAGATCTCAAAGCCATTTATTAAAATCATTTATTCACATCAGGGTCATACTCCCTGGGGTCAAAGCATTTGGATGTAAATACTTTAAAATAAAATGATTTTTTCTTGAAAAAAACTTTTACTGTTTTTGATAATGCAGAAATACAGAAAATAAGAAAATTAGATCTTTGTGTCTTAAACATAATATAGTGATTCTAATGAGGGATGTACTCTCTGCTCTTGAATTTATATTCACCCAGGATGAATAAAACCCAGGATGCTTTGGGGCACCTGGGTGGCTTAGTTGGTTAAGCCTCCAACTCTTGGTAACAGCTCAGGTCATGATCACATGTGTTATGAATCCCCATGTGGGTTTCCCCACTCAGCTGGAATCTGCTTGCACCTTCTTTCACTCCACCCCTCCCCCCACTTTGCACACACACCCTCTCTCTAATACATAAATAAATCTTAAAAAAAAAAAAAAATCCAGGGCACTTTTATGTTTATCACATGTGTCATTGGACTTAAAAATAAAAATTGGAAAACACTGCTCTAAATTAGACAGTGGAAGGGATTTTGAAGAGCTAGGAAGTTGTTCAGAAAGGATCAAAGTATATCTAGAGTCTCCAGAGCAAAAGCCAGATGAATGCTTTGTCCCAGTGTTGGGGGTTCAGTTAGTATGATCAGGGAGAGGGTTATGGTGAATGAAATACAGAGATTTACCTACTTTTCCTCCTGAGGCTAAACTGAAATGGTAGAAGACGAGACGTGGGTGACATCAGTCTTTGTGGATGAAGGTACAGGAGAAAATATAACAGCAATAAACCTGAAAGGCGGAGAGTAAAGGACAAGCACTGATTGACTTGTCAGGAGAAATCTGAAACCCACTCTAAAACACAGGAGAAGACCTGAGGCAAGCAAATGCACCATGCGACTTCCTCTCCAGAAGACTCGGGAACTGAGAGAAATCAGTACTTCTAACAGTGGTATTCGAAGTGAGGCCCTCTACAAAGATAGATTAAGCTGTTTTTACAAAAGATAATCTTGATTTCTTCTTCCATCTTGCGTGATAGGTGAGTATCCTTTCTCCAACTCAGAATAGCTGGCAGATTTGCTTTCTAAAGAAGTGTGACCAGGGACTCTGGACTTTCAGGCATTAGATACAGTTGAGGAAGAAGATTATGTACTTAAGACAAGGGAACTAAGTGAAGGTACAACCCAAGATGACTGTAGCGTTCCTGCCCCACAGAACTGACATCTGGGTTTATAGCCTCTGTTCAAAAGAATGGTCTCCCTTCTGTAAAATAATGACAGAAGAAAAAAATAGCTACAGAAAATGATAATAGATGGTTTCTGATTAGAATCGGTCTCCCAACTCAAGATCTACTCAGTGAAAAGTTCTGTCTATTCAACAAAACAATCACACACACAGAAAGAAAGAAATCAGAGGAATAGAAGCAAACAGAGATAGATTATATAATGTTACTTCTTTCACGTAAAAGAAGATATATAACAGATTTGGATAATTGTTTGGTGATTTCTGTTAGAGTTAAACATACAACCACCTGTGACCTAGTAAGTCCACTCTTAGGATATACACCTAAGAGGAATGAACACAGATATAAGAGTTTTGGCGGTAACGGTTGTTGAAATGGATGTGAATCAGAGTAAGCCCTTTTATACTGCTGGTTGCAATATACACCTGTACAATCATTTCAAGTGAAAACAAACAGACAAACAAACTAACTAAACCTGACATTATCTTTTAAAGTTGAACATTCTTATGCTAAGCCACCAATTCTTCCTCATCTAGGCAAATACCTCAAATACCTTATATAAACTCTTACATATATTTTCCAGAGACAGGTAAGAGCTTTTACACCAGCTTTACCCATAGTAAAAAAAAAAAAAAAAAAAGAAAGAAAGAAAAGAGAGACTACTCATGTCCATCAACAGAAAGGTCAATACATCAGTTGTAGTATATTCACGTATATGTGAATGGAATCTCACCCTCAGTGAGAATGAAGGTATTACAATTTTAAGTACCAAAGTGGTATTGAGTGGAAAAGCAAATTTCTGAATAGTGCATACAATATAATACTATTTTTACAAAGTTTAAAAAACAGTGGAACATACTATTTCTGAGTGAAGACAAATTAGAATTCTAAAAGCAAAATGACCGTAACACAAAAAATTAAGAGAATAATTCTCTCTGGGGAGAAACAGGGGAGAGGAAAAGGAAGGAGACCATTAATAGATGGTACGGTATACGTAATATTATATTACTGTGTATGACAGCAGGTGCATGGGAATTCAATTAACTTTACTTCTAAGTATTACATATATAAATTTGTATAATATTATATAATTTAAATTTTTTAAAAAAATATATAGTACCAATGAGAAAGAGAGATTAAAGGGTGAGAATATGTCATTGGACTGACACAAACAAATCTCTAAGGTATATTCTTGAGTGAAAAGGGCAAGGTCCAGTATAGTATAGTTTATTTTTATTTTTAGAAAAATATAGGACTAGATGGTTTTAAAAGTTTTAAAGAGTGAAAGTTTTAAAATTTGGAAGGGTGCACAAGAAACTAGTAAGAATGTATGGTTCCAGGGTGGAAACTGATCATTCAGGGGCTAGTCTGTGAGTCGAGATAGCATGCTCTTTATTTTGTTCACTATTTAAAATGAAGATTTGGAGAGGGATGATTCAGGGACAGATGTCTTTTGAAATTCAGTGTTTTAAGAAGAGAGAGGGAAGAGAAAGAGGGAAATTAAAAAAAAAGGGAAAAGAAGAGGGAAAAAGAGAACAGGAGAGAAAGAGAGAGAGAGAGAGAGAGAAATTCTGGAATAAAGCAGAGGAGTATCCCAAGAATTAAAACAACAACAGAACAGAAAGAAATGCTTTTGGCAAATCAGAACAGACTGAAGAAAATTTTATTTTAAGAATTCTTAAGTCCAAACAGGATGAAAGTAAATGGAGCAAGACATTCGATTTCAAGAAAATGAAAGTAAGGATGGGGGAAATTTTTTACTTGCTTTATAGAGAAAAAATTAAAACCCTTCCCATTTTACTGAAGAAAAAAAGGAAAAACTGTTGTTTTCTTTGCACGTGAGATAGAAAAGAATCACCTCTTCTATTGATTTGTGGGTCCAGTAACATTCTTCCATGGCTTGTTAAAATGAAATCTGGGGTATTCTGATAACTCTACTTTTCTGTTCAACAACTGGATATGTCTCTTTGTAAACGTAGTCATTTTTATTTGAAAAAAAAAAAAAGAATTAAATTCTATTTAGTTCTTTTGTAATTTCCGAGGCCCACAGCCATACTTTTATGTTTACTTCCATTGATTTAAGTACGCTTTTACTTATCACTTTCCTAGAACACCTCGTAAGTTGTCTACATATGCCTCAGAACCACACTGGCAGCTTTTACTGCCAAATGGGATAATATGCTCCACATTGTTAAAACGTGTCAAAGTATAGCTCATGTTCACCAAACAATGGTATTTCTGTGTTATTTCATTGCATTATATGAAAATATACTCAGGAGAGGCGAGTTACATGCGCTAACATTAACACTTGCTTTTCCTCCTTCCTGTGGATGGTTAAATTAACTCAGATGCCTGGATGAGTTTGTCACCATCCTTATTGAGTGTTTACCTTCAACCACCCAAGTGTGTAACCAAGTGCATGTGTAGTTACTCATAATGAGTGGACCCGGTAGCTGCTTCTCAGAATAGCCCCTGCTGATTTTTGAAATGACATTGAGTAGAGCAGACACACATTTCTACAACTGGAGACTCTAAGTAATAAGAGAGGCGGCGTGACCTACTGGTTTCAGAGAGTGGTCTCCAGAACCTGGTTATGTGTTCTCTCCTCCCAGGCTTACGGCTATTATGTGGCCTTGGGCAAGTTATTCTACCTTGCTATTCCTCATTTTTCTCTCTGTAAAATGGTAATAGTAGGGTTGTTGAGAGGATTGCATGTGATAACGTATACTAAGCATGTAGAACAGGGCCTGGAAAAGAGTAAGTACTGTATTAGCATTTGCTATCACCGTCATCAATAGTAGTAACAGTTAAAACGTACATTATCATTCCTAAGCAACCGTAAGTAAAACAGCAGATGCACTTGCTAAAATGTATATAAGTAATTTACTTTGATCATCTGGATTTTGATAATGCTGAGAAAATTTATGACTGGGACTTATTTAAAATTTTTGGGCATTTCACTTTGTTGATTTTATATATGTGTTGTTCATAAAGGACCTAATGTTCAATTTACTGATTTGTTTTGTTCATTCCCACATTTTTTAATCACATGGTCACAAGTTAGACTAACTACCTCCACCTGATGGCAGGCAGATGCCATATGCAATTGAGTCCCTTTATGTCCCAGGACTTTGGGAGACATTTTGTTGGTGACTTTGCTGAGCAGGTGTTTTACAGGGACTTGTCCTGAATAGTGAGACTAAGTTGTTTGATCTTCTAGAGGCATGATCAGATTGAAACAAACAAACAAACAAGCAAAAAACCCAAAAGTGGGAGACCCATGCTGTTATCTTAGGGGGGGAAATGTGTTGATAAGTCAGACCCTCCAGTATTTACATCAAAGTATGAGATGGTGTTGATTGTGCTGAAGGGGAAGAGATAAATATGGGTAGAAGGGCCCAGGGGAGGTTTAATGAAGGGCCTGGAGGTATAAACTGAACTTTGGAGAAAGAAGTAACCAAGGGAGGTGAGAATGGGTGTGAGTATGAAGTAACGTGGTGAGGCACAAATGAATGTAGCATTTTATGAGACTAATGAGTAAACTAGCTTTGGTGCAATTTACAGGGAAAATCCTCGAAGAATGCTATTGGACTCAAAACAATAAGAGATGAAAATAGCTTCTGTGATAGAAATAAATCTGCCAAATCCGTTTCAGTTTCATTCTCCTCAGGAAAACACAATTGGGTTTTGCATAGCAGAGTTTTGAGCTGGGCAGTTCCTCTTATACGTGGATCTATTTTTAAGATTTTGTTTATTCATTTGACAGAGAGAGAGGGGAGGGCCAGAGGAAGAAGCAGACTCCCCACTGAGCAGGAAGCCTGATGTGGGGCTTGATTCTGGGGACTTCGGGACCATGACCTGAGCTAAAGGCACTTAATCAACTGAGCCATGCAGGTGTCCCTGGATTTTTTTTTTTAATACAGTACAGTAAGTGGTTTTTTTTCTTCCTTATTATTCTTTTAATTACATTTTCTTTAGCTTACTTGTAAAAATACATTATACAATGCGTATAATATACACAATATGTGTAAATTATTTATGTCATGGTAAGGCCTGTAATCAATGTTTGGCTGTTAGTAGTTAAGGCGGGGGGGTGGGGAGTTACATGCAGATTTTCAACCGTGCAGGGCTTGGGTGCCTCCAAGCCCCCACTGTTCAAGGGTCAACTGTATTCCCCTATGCTCATTCCCCTTTCTTCTTGTCTTAGCCAGAGTGGTCTTTCAGAAATTCTATTTGAACTACAGCAGAACTACACTTCTGACCATTCTTTTTTTTTTTTTTTTTAAGATTTTATTTATTTATTTGACAAACAGAGATCACAAGTAGGCAGAGAGGTAGGCAGAGAGAGAGGAGGAAGCAGGCTCCCTGCTGAGCAGAGAGCCCGATGCGGGGCTCGATCCCAGGACCCTGGGATCATGACCTGAGCTGATGGCAGAGGCTTTAACCCACTGAGCCACCCAGGTGCCTCACTTCTGACCATTCTTGACCTTGTACTATTTCCAAACAGAGGATAAAGAATAGGAATATTGCCATCTTCTATTTTGTAGCCCCTGTGTACAGAAGCTTGCCTGTATATAGTAGGATCCTAAACAAATTTAAATGAAATTGTTAAATGGAAACCAAAATTGGAGAAGGAAGCACTGAATACAGGGGATGGTCTCAAGCTAATGGAACTTATGTTAGTTTGCATTATAACTCAGGATTGTGATGGAAATAGATGGTCCCATAACTCAATAACATTCTGAGAAGTCATTGAAAGAATGTGACCACTGGTGACCTAGGAGCAGGAGCTGGCAATTAGAGGCTCCTTATTCCCTTTCTCATCCTTGGAATGTATGTCTGCTCACCATTCCCACAACCAGCGCCATTTTTAAGATCATGGCCTTGAGAGAGAGAGAGAGAGGGAGACCTTGGCCAGCAGGTACAGAGATTTACTCATATCATGCTGCCCAAGACGAGCTTCATATGCAAGTTTCCTCACTTGTTAAACCCGCCCCTACTGATTTAAAGTAGACTACCTCTTTCTTAGGTCTCTCCTTGCCCTCTCTGATTGAGGGTCAGTTTGCAAACCAATACATAATAGTTATGCAAAGAGGGAAAAATAAACAGTATAATAGAACTGAGGAGACCATAAATGTATTTTCCCACTGAGCTTTGTGCCTAAAATTTATAGGTAATTATAGGGAAAATTATAGTGACACCTACAATGAAGAATTCATCAGTGTCTTCTACCCATCACATCCCAATTTCCCCCACCTGAGATCCACAACACATGCCCCTTCTAACAAGCTGAAAATAATTCTGGTAGGTAATAGTTATGGTGTGAATAACAGACTCTAGAAGACAGAAAAAAACCCCAAAGCTTCTGATTTCTGAGAACAAAGAAGCTATAGGAGAAGTAAGGGTGATTCCTGCCCTACAGCAGTCTTTGTCTATTACCAAGGGGTCCTAGAGAAATACCCCATTGGATTGATTAAAAAAACACACCACATAGATATCAGGCCTTTTTTTTTTTTTTTTTTTTTGAGAGAGTGAGAGTGTGTGTGCATAAGCTAGATGAGGGGGTGTGGAGGGAGGCAGACAGAGAGGAAGAGAGACAATCCTAAGTGGGCTCCATGCCCAGTGCACAGCCTGATGGGGGCTGGATCTCATGGCCCTGAGATCATGATGTGAACTGAAATTGAGAATCAGAGGCTTAACTTGCCACCCAGGAGCCCTTCACTATTATTTGTTTAAACTATTTTATATATTCTCAAGGCTCCTGTGTGGCTCAATCGCTAAATATCTGCCTTTGGCTCAGGTTGTGATCCCAGGGTCCTGGGAAGCACATCGGGCTTCCTCCTCAACAGGAGGCCTGCTTCCCCCCTCCCACTCCCTCTGCTTGTGTTCCCTCTCTCGCGGTGTCTCTCTCTGTCAGATAAATAAATAAAAACCTTAAACTATTTTATGAACTCTCAATTTTAAAAAATCACCTAAGTACAACTCAGTTATATACAACAAAAAGCAATTCTTAGTTACACTGCATTTTAGTTTTTCTATATTCCTTAATTTGTTCTATTCCAAAACATCTGCCAGTACTGTACACTTGGAAAATATTGGTTCCAGATGTATTAATCAATACTCAATTTTTAAATAAAAGAATGCTTTCTACCAATTTGGTATAGAGCTAGCTATACATTTGCTTGTGAAAGTTTATCCATTAGGACCAACAAAATAGGTCAGTTCCACAGCTTGTCTGTGTAAACTTATGATGGATGACATTATAACAGAGAGATTTATCACTCTAGATTATATTTGTTTCAGAAAAATTATTCCATAATAATTCTATAAATGGATCTTAAAAGAAAAACTGCAAAGTTTGTAGTATATAAACACAACCTATATACCAAAAAAAGAATCTCTGGCCTTTCTTCCTGAGAAGTTTTGGGTAGATTTATCAGAGTAAGAATGGTGAACTCAAATCCCTACCCTGAGGACATAAGCAAAAAACAGCCAGGTTATCAGGAAAAGCCATAAACACAGAGATGAAGGATTTAATTGAAAACAGAGGCAGTAAATAAGAAGAGAACTTAAAAACCTAGGAGATGGGCCAGAGAAGACAAAGAATAAAGAAACAGTTAAAATCTGTCCATTTTAATTTCTCTGTCCAAATTCTCTGCCTCCTCACTCGGAACAGGGTATCAGGTAAAAATTATATTAATATATTGGGCTAGCTTGATTCATCCTTCATAGATTTACTTTCCTCCCTATGAGGTCTCCCATCCCGTGAGAGAATCACTTCCCTACCACATTGAGGTCTTGTTTTTTTCCAGCTGTTTCCTTCCCCACCCTCTCTTCTGTCTTCCAGGAGACCTAAATGGGCAGATGGGGTCCACCCCTTCAGCCTGAGCCCCAGAATGACTGTAACTAGCAGAGTCAGAGCTCACATGCATGACCATGAAGTGTGAGTGACAAATGCAGGGATTTTACTGTAACCCCCTGAAATGTTATTATGTCACTTTTAGGCTCCAGTAAGTAGGATCTTAAACAAGGTAGAAAGTAATACTTTGTTGACTTTGGAAATAGACTTTAAAAGTAAACATAACTCAGGAATCTAATACTTATCCTTTCTACCTGATACTTAGCTTAAGCTGAACAACTAAGATATAAATTTGCACATTTGCATATTAGCAAGTGGCTTTTGTGTCCTTCAGAATGAAGACTGAGTAAATTCACAGTTCTTCCCTAATGTTGTAGCAGACGTGTAACATATGTGACTTGAGATTTTGATCTTTTATACTGAATTTTTACTTTGTCTATTTTAATGAGGTCTTAAAATTTTAAATAAATCTCCAGAATTATGTTGCATTTTTATTATATGTTTGTGTTAAATTCAATATACTTGGAATTTTCCAAATCACCTTCTTTAGATTATTTTATATATAAATTCCCAGAGAAAATGAATGTGTGTGTAATATTCTATTGAGACAGATAGCTCTTAATACACTATCCATTCTGAAGAGATGCTAAATAATAAAATGATAAGCAGCATCATGTAAAAATTTATTTACATAGTTCATATTTTATTGTATCCTATGATAATGTTGGTTTATCTCTACGTGTTATTTTAATGCTTTATTTCTTGGAAAATTACAACCATATATCTTGGTAATGCTATGTATTTGTGTAGTATGCAGAAAAGAGAAAGCTGATAATAATGGTAGACTTGCCTCTTTTACCTCTTGGGAATTGAAAATATAACTTTTATTACGGCTAAATATATTTATTATATGCTCAAATAAGCATTAATCTTTCCTAGGAATCCATGAAGTGAGGGCATGAGAGGAAATGCTTACTGACAATACTCCCAAGGCCTTGGAGGTAATTATCCTATGATAGAAAAATATGTGAATCTGACTCAGTTTTAGGAAAAGCTTTGAAAACAACTAATATTACCAATGGAAAGCCTAGCCTATTGAGAGTGGCCTCATTCTACAAGACCTTTACGCCTGGAAAAATAATGCCAGTCGGGTCGTAAGTGAATTTCACTAAAGATATTTGTTATTGTTGTACAATAGGTGTTGGTAGAATATTAATCTTTCATACGCTATGAAGCTAGCACATATCTGTGAATGAAAATGTGGAGGTCCTTTATGACCTTTTTATGTTGATGTAAGACACTAGAAGTGCATCTGGCTAGATTCCCTTTAAAGAGCATCATGTATTTCAGAAAGACATGTCAAAATTATGAACAACTTTAATTTCAGTACTGGAAGGACCATCCATAATATCATTTCCCTTCATCTAGACAGCAAAATTAATGTGATGTTTAAAAGCAACATTTATTTACTCAACTAGTTTTGTCTGCTCAGTTTTAAAATCATAAGTGGCTCTTGAGCTTTTCCACCCACTGATTTTCAGTTCAACTGACACTTTAACTGATAATCAAATCCTACGTCTTTTCTTTGATGGTATTTATGCAATGGAAATCAACACAAAACAACTTAAAAACAGCTTAAAAACATAATGGGGCTTGATAATAACTTATGTGTCAAATCCAACTTTGACTCAGAGGGTAAGGATATCTGGGGCAGATATTGTATTGCAATTAAACAAACAAACAAACAAATCCTCCTTTTGTTCTTTGAGGAAAATGTGGAGAAGAAAAGAATGTCTCTGACACACAGTCAATTATACTAAGACAGGGCAGAGGCATGGCTTTTCACACCAAAACTCACTCTTGTAAAAGCCTCTGAGTTATACATTGTCCAAAGGGTCAATTTCATTTAACCTATGTGCTCAAAAAGCTTAACCTCCCCTCCTCACCTGAATCCAAGTTTTCCTCCAATGTCCTAACCCCACTTGGATCAATTTCCCATCAGTTCTCTCACACAGAAGCCCCACATCCCAGAACTTCACCACTGTATTGGTTTTGGAAAAGAGAATCAACAATCTCTTTGCTCTTCTCTACACTTTCTTTTACGAGATGCTGCCTGATACTTAGTTCCCCACTACTTGTAGTCTAGGATTTCCATACCCTATGATACTTTTTGTACTTCTTTAATTTGCTAAAGTATTTCTTATTATAACAATGAGGAACACCCAGAAGATATGCACCACTTCTTCCCTCCATTCTCAAGGACTCCTCTGTCCTGCTGAACCTGGTCCAGTCATAGAATCATTCCATCATTCTCAATACAGTGAGTGTTCCAGGCCACCACTATTAACTGATGTGACTTTGTGTACAAGAACATTCCAACTCACTTGACACCTTCTTGATTAACTTCAGCTCAAAATCTGAAGTCTTTTCACCCCGATCTCCTGTCATCATCATTGGGGAATTGAATATTTACATGTTAATTCTTCTGTTACTCCTGGCACAATTTTTTTGTTTGTTTGTTTGCTTGCTTGTTTTATCTCTTAGGCTCCACGGATTTCTGTGTAATTCTTTTTGTCCTCACTGGGATAGCTAAATTTGTATCTAATCATCAGTGGGAATTACTGCCCTTAAAATCTTAATCTCTGAGATAATTCTCTGTCTACACCCTGCATCCCTTTGCTTTTATGAAACATTTTTCTACTTTACTCTTCACCTTCGTTATTATTCTCAATGACCCCCTATCATCATCCCACACTCTCTAAGCACCTTCTTCCCTTTCCTCACCATCCTCCAATCCGTTTGAATCCTAATGGGAATCTCAATCTGTTCTCCTACTGACGTTCTATCACGTCTACCCAGCAATTCCCAGCCATGAGTTAACAAATATAATACATACATACGTACATATGTATGTTCATTCATTCATTCATTCATTCACTCAAGAGGAGGAGGGAGAGAGAGAATTAGGCAAGGAGCCCTATGACATGGAGCTAGATCTCACATCTCTGAGATCACAACCTGAGCCAAAGTCAAGAGTTGGACACTTAACCCAGGTGTCTCAGTTAATATTTGTTTATATATGTCATTGCCCATCAGAAGATGCTCAACCTTCAAAGAGACTGCATGTACTACATATTTCATCTATTCAACATACGCTATTTTTAAAGATGGTCAATAATTCTTTCATTTTCTTTGTCATCAGTGTTTTCTAGCTGTGATCCCCTTGTAACCCCTCTTCTAAAATGCTACCTTCTCTGTGGCTCTGAGGGCTTGAATCTCTAAAGAGGTAGAGCTCGAACAGAGGCCTGGGTGATAACAAGGAATCAACCAGGCAGAAATCTGGAGGGAGAGTATTCTGTGCAAAGCAAAGGGTTTAAAGTCTTTGATTTAGAAAAGTTTTGTATGCAAAGGAAACATGATGTGTGACTCAAGTACACTGACTGAGGTGGTAAATGAGAACTGAGAGGCAGGCAAGGCTTATGATAGTTCTCTGTTCCATGGTAAGGATTTTGGATTTTACTCTAAGTGAAATACAGCATATCTCAACTGTGGTATTCCTAAAATTTGAGGCCAGATAATGGATGTTTAGGATGTTTAGTAGCATACTTATCTTATGTACACTAGATGCCCATAGCACTTCCCCCTCACTGTGACAATAAAAAAATATCTCTAGACATTGACACATTTCTCCTCAGAGACAAAGTCACTCTCCAGGGAGGAAGCCATGGAGTAATCCATAGAGCGGATCTGTGGTGTGTTTAAAGATTGTTGATCTGGCTTTTCTGGAGAATGGGCTATAAGGATCTAAGTTTGGAAATAGACACAGTTCAGAAACAACATCTGTCCTCCACAGGAGAAGGTGGCATGATGGCCTATAAGGCTTGTTCTGAGGGTTGTGTAACTCAAGTTATGTTTGAAGTATTCCTAGAAGTTGGTCATAGGCATAAACTAAAAGTTGTCAATCAGTTGTCAATGAAGGATTAAGTACAAAGTTACATGGAAACATGGAGCTCAGAGGGGAGCAGAAGACTGAATTCACTGAAATGAAAAATTGCAGTCATCAGCATTAATGTTGTAATTGTTGAAGTTATAGAGGACCAAAGAATAATAGCCTTTTCTTTCTCTTTCAAATTGAAAATTATTCAAATATAGGTTAGGACTCCTTTCCCACACCATTTATAAAAAAAGATGGATAACGACAAGCTTTGGTGAGGAGGTGGAAAAATTGGAACCCTCAAATTTGGCTGGTGGCAAAGGGAACTGGTACATCCACTTTGGAAAAAGAGTTTGATAGTTTCTCAAAAAGGAAGATGTGGTCCTTATACACTATGGAGTATTATGCCTCCATCAGAAAGGATGAATACCCAACTTTTGTAGCAACATGGACGGGACTGGAAGAGATTATGCTGAGTGAAATAAGTCAAGCAGAGAGAGTCAATTATCATATGGTTTCACTTATTTGTGGAGCATAACAAATAGTATGGAAGACATGGGGAGTTGGAGAGGAGAAGGGAGTTGAGGGAAATTGGAAGGGGAGGTGAGCCATGAGAGACTATGGACTCTGAGAAACAAACTGAGGGGTTTGAAGTGGTGGGGGGTGGGAGGTTGGGGGATCCAGGTGGTGGGTACTAGAGAGGGCATGGATTACATGGAGCACTGGGTGTATTACAAAAACAATGAATACTGTTATGCTGAAAATAAATTTAAAAAAATGATTATACCAAAAAAAAAAAAAGTAGAGTTACCGTCTACCTGGAAAATTCCACTCCTAGATATGTACCCAGGATAACTGAAAATATATGTCCATAAGAAAACTTGTACATAAATATTCATGGAATAAATCATAAAATCCAAAAAACAGAAAAAAATATCCATCAACTGATGAATGGACTAACAAAATGAGTATATCTATGCAATGAAATATTTTTCAACATAAAAAGGAATGAAGAGTACAGATTCAGGCCATAACCTGGATGAACCTTGAAAACGATGCTAAGTAAAAGAAGCCAGACCCCAAAGGCCACACATAGTATATGATTCTGCTTTTGTGAAATGTCCAGGAGAAGCAAATCCATAAAGTCAGACAGTAGATTAGTAGTGAACGGGGAGTAGAGAAGGCAGGAGGGGGATGGGTGGTATTGGGTATAGCATTGCCTTTTCAGGACGATGAAATGTTGTAGAATTCTGCAGTGGTGATCACTGCACAACTTTGTGATATACCAAAACCTGATGGATTCTACACTTTTAAAGGGTAAATATGATGGTATTTCATTTATCTCAATAAAAGTGCATACACACACACAGATTTGGTAAACCTGTTGTTTGCCTAAAACCCTCCTCTCTCCCTCAAATAGACAGATAGGAATAGAATGAGTAGAGCTCAGAATAATAATTATATTATTGATAAGGCTGAATAGAAGTGTGCCAATTGCATACGTGGGCCTAATATGCTTCTAATCTTTACCCATGAATTAAATAGATTTACCCAAGCAGTCATATGCAGAATTGTTACTGGCATCTCCTTCAGAGATGTACTGGAGGAAAGCAAATTGGAGAACATCCTTCCTGCAAGTAGATTGAATAAAACAGAAACCCTGAAGGAGCTCAACCAAGTATACCAGGTTTCTTCTTGCAAATACAGTGATTACACAAGAAGCAGAAAGAGAGAGGCAGAAGTGTGAGCCCTAGTTTGGTGCTTTCTTGTGGAAACATGAACTCGGGCAAACTGAGTTCTCAGTGACCACAGTAAGAACAGATTTGAGAGGACCAGTTCTGTTTTGTGCACATTGGATTTGTGACCATGAAACTTCTCAAGGGAAGGTGTTGGTAGAAAGGTGAGTATATGGCTCCAAAGTTACAGCTCAGTGTGACCCTCGGTTCTTTATATCTGCCTTAAGAAATGACGGGAAAGGGTAAGAATGAACAAGAGTTGTCTTTTCTAATCCATTAAGTCAGGTCCTTTGAAGCCAAGAGAGTAGTTTAATGGAAACAGCAATCCTCTGCTTAAAAAGATGGATAGGTCATTTTCAAAAGTGAAAATTCATGACGGATGTCTGCTATAAATGTTAATAGTTCTTGTTCTATGAAGTTTATTGCTTTCCTAACATTTGTAGTTTTAGGTATGGAGACCTTTAATTTTTGTTTTGTTTTGTTTTTGGCAATGAAAAGAATCCTACTATATAAATTTATTGGCTTGAGAATTAGAACAAAAATTAAAAGTCATAATGCCTACAAATTTTTCCTAAAAATATTTATTTGTGCATTTGTAGAACCAATAGACATTTTATTACTAAAAAAAAGAGGAATAAATAAAAATCACATTAGACGTGGTCTACCTTTTCTAGGGATTATATTGAATGGACTGTTTTATTATGATAAGCTAAATAATCCAAAAGCTTCCACACACTGAGAAACTTAATGGGTTGTGAAAGAAAGGTATCCTGGGAGCTGAAATAAAAACATGGGTATAAAAGCACATAGACACTATGTCCTCACGTACATAAGAAAATTATCCAATTCATTGAATACTGGTTGCCATTTTATTATCTGAATCGATACCAATGCAGTTAATGTGGCATTTAGAAATCATAAAAATAAAGATGGGATAATTGTTCCCCTAAACAGAAGCCTTACATGAATTTTTTAAACCTCATATAATGAAATCACAGTTAAATTTAGAGAAACCTGGACCCAACAAATGCAACTCTTGAGGTTTCCTTTGCTTTTCAGTGACTTCCTTTACAATTTAATCAAAATGTTAGCTACTGCCAAGGCCAAAGGGATGAAGAGTTTAACAAATTATTTTTCTCTTTTGGTAAATACTTAAGAGATTATTTACAATTAAATAAAAACATCAAGTGGTATATCAGCATTCTGTATTTTAATTCCACGAAAAATTAAAATATTTTTAACTATTGTATCTATCTTGTACAACATATTCAAATAATTTTACAGGTAGAGATTACCATATAGATCAGATAACATAACAGTCTCACTTTATGCGTGGAAATGCTAGTAGTTATGAATATTAAATAATCTGATAAATAATGTGTTTTAACTAGAATTGGAGCCAGGACTCTAATGTCTCCTGAGCCCAGCTGCAGAATTCCTTTTAAAAAACCACATTGCCTCTAAAACTTTCTGATGTTTGAACCAATTAACATGATAAAGTCATCCATGTGACATTTGCCTTTTTTAGGTATTCAATATCCCTTTGCATTATTCAGTATGTAACTTCACAAAAAAATTAGTTTTTTTAAAAGATTGCTTTGAGGTCTAAGTGCTTGTATATAGCCTGATAAATTTCCACTCGTTGATTACTTTTGAGTAATCTTTGAGTATACCCATGAAAGATTCTTTGTGGTTCGGCACTTAGAATCTCCCTTACACACATGAGACCAATCTCTCTCCTTCTTTCCCCCAACTCACTACTTGCCTCTTTAAAGTATAGATTGGCTTGATCTGTTTTTGTGTATCATAAATGATATTCTGTTTTATATAGGACATATATTCTTCTGTTGACTTATTTTGCTCAAAGTTATTTTTGGGAAGTTTACCCATTATGTAATTGTAAATCATTTATTCTCATTATTGTATAAAATTTTATTAGATGAATATTTATTTATGCATGCCATTGTTGGTGGTATTTGGTGATTTTCTAACTTTTGGCTTTTGCTAATAGGGGTGACATATATCCTCTAGCAAATGACTTGTGGTAAACATATGTACATATTCCTGTTGGAAATAGAAGCAGGAATAAAACTGCTTGGTTATAGAAATGAATGTTTTCAATGGCCAGTTTTTCAAAGCGGTTTTAGCAATTTACACTGGTACCAGCCATATTTGAGAAATTCCATTGCTCTATTTCCTTATTGAAAATAGATACTGTGTTCTTTTTCAGTTTAAATATTTTTTTTGGACACAATGTTATCTCATGTTGCATGCAAGTCCCTATGTGTTTGCAGAGTCTCTTTTCCATTGCATCTTCTTCTCTGTTAAGTAATATCTCATATGCAATAAGATGCCCATGTTTTAATTACACAGTTTAGAGTGTTACCAAAGGCAATAAACCATGAGACTGCCACCTCAGTTAATATTCAAAACACTTCTGCTACCCAAGAAAGTTTCCATTTGTCCTTTTGCATTCAATTTTCTCTGCCCCAGTGACAACCACTGCTCTCAGGTCCACTACTATACAAACTACTTCTGTCTGTTCTTCATTGGTGAGTGAATAGAAATCAGATAGTTTATACTCTTTTAGATCTGGCTTCTTTCAGTAAATGTGTTTTATCAACTCATACATGTTAAGTGTAATAGTAATTTGATTCTTTTGATTTCTGAATAGTACTATATTGTATGAATGCTGCATACTTTGTATTTATACATCCAGTCAGCATTTGAGGGATGTTTGGGTTATTTCTAGTCTGGGATTATGATGACTAGAGCTACAACAAATGTTGTACAAAAATTTTGGCAGTATATTTCTGCAGAAGTAGAGATGTTAAGTTACAGAGTAGGATTGTACTAACTTTATAAGACATTTTTTCCAAAAAAAAATATATATATATTCCAAATATTCTAAAAAATATTTTATATTCCCACCCTCATACACAACAGTACCAATTGCTTCTCCAGTCATTTCACACCATTGACAATATTTGACCTTGTCAAATTTAACCTTGCTTATGGTTTTGAATTTTTTTGTTGTTGCATTTTAAATATTTTTATTTACCAGTGAAATAAAGATGTCACCTTTTCATATGCTTATTTTCTGGCCATTCCTGTGTCTTCTTTGTAAAGTATCTGCTCAAGTCTTTGGACTCCTTAATTGAATTGCCTCCTGTTATATTGTTGAGTTGTGAAAGTTCTTTATAGATTTTGGGTTCAAGAAAGAACACTGATTTTCTCACTCTCTCTCTCTCTCTTTATATATATATATATATATCATTATAATCTTAAATATTTTCTCCTCTTCTTCTCTGTGTCTTGCTTTTTCATTTTTTAAGGTATAATATGACTCTAATGAACAAAAATTTTTAATTTTGAAGAATTTTAACTTAAGGATTTTTTTAATGTCTAGTGCCTTTTGTGTACCTTTAAAAGATCCTTGCCTATATGAAAAATGGCAAAGATTTTATGCCTTTCTCAAGAATTTAGTTTTAACTTTTTTGTTATGGTATTCATCTTGAATTGATTCGTGTGTATGTTGTGAAGTAAGAATTGTAATTCATTCCTTCTCATATGGATATCCAGTTTTTATGTATTTATTCCTTTACAAAACTAGCCTCTGCACATTGAATTTCCTTGGCACCTTTGTCAAAAATTTATTCATTATATATATGTATCTGTTTTGACTACTATAGCTTTATGTTCAGAGAACAATATCCTTTTCCCCCCAAGATTGATTTATCCTTTTAATCAAGATTGATTTGTCATTGAATCTGATTTTTTAATTTTTCATATATATTTAGAATCAGCTTATAAATTTCTAGGTTAATAATTAATGATTGGCATTTAAAAATTTATTTTATCTTTTAACCCAGGAATTGGCATATATCTCCATTTCCTTACATCTTTTAAATTTCATTCTTGAAATTTTGGTAGTTTTTAATTTTTCAATTTTAATACTGAATGTATATTTCTTAGCTAAGAAAATCCCATCAAGAATTATTAAGAAATTTGGGGCGCCTGGGTGGCTCAGTGGGTTAAGCCGCTGCCTTAGGCTCAGGTCATGATCTCAGAGTCCTGGGATCCAGTCCGCATGGGGCTCTCTGCTCAGCGGGGAGCCTGCTTCCCTCTCTCTCTCTCTCTGCCTGCCTCTCCATCTACTTATGATTTCTCTCTGTCAAATAAATAAATAAAATCTTTAAAAAAAATTATTAAGAAATTCTACCTAATTTTGCATATGTAAACAGTGATATCAACTAGCTGGGCTATTTTTAAGAAAGTATATTTTCTCTGATCTTTAAAGAGAATAAAAAAGCAGTTCTACAATCAGTACATACATTTATAAGAATCAATCATGACAATAAAACATTTTGTCTCAGGTTGGTTAGACTTTCATATTTAAAAAAAATTTTCTTTACAGTTTTTACCAAATATGAATTACTATGCTTATCTTAAGATTATAGAGCAGAAATATTTTAGATGATAAAACAAAATTTGTATCAATATCAGTGTGACACTAATGCCTATGTTCTTACTTTTTTTAATGATCTACAACAGAAGAATGGAGGGTAAGACAAAAAGGTGGTTAAGGGGGAAAAGAAGAGAGAAATGCATGTTGACCTCTTTTTAGTTTTTTGGTTTTGATTATTTATTTATTTATTTTTAGACTGGGGAGGTGGGGAAGAGGAAGAGGGAGAGACAATCTTAAGAAGACTCTACACCCAGTGTGGAGTCAGATGTAGGCTCCATCTTAGGACCTGGAGATCATGACCTGAACTGAAATCAAGAGTTGGTACTTAACTGACTGACCCCTCCAGGCATCCCTATATTAACCTCCTTTTGCAGCTGAGATTAAACTGTCACTCTGAGATTACTGTGTTACTGTGTTATGGTGTACTCTCCAATATAGTACACTGAATTTTTATAATATACTGACTTAATTTTTCTTCTTCTTTTATAACACTACTTTTAGATATATATAGCAATAAATGCATTCAAAATATGTCTCAGTGAAAGAAAAAATACTGTACATAATTTTCAAATATATTTTTGAGATATTTTTTGAAGTTGTATGTGTGGATTTTCACTGTTAGGGAATTTAAATGTTTAACATCACTCTTTTTTTTTTTTTTTTTTTTTTTAAAGTAAGAGCTTTTTTTTTTTTTTTTTTTATTATTTTTTTTAAAGATTTTTATTTATTTGTTAGAGAGAGAGATACAGAGCGCAAGCACAGGCAGACAGAGTGGCAGGCTAGAGGCAGAGGGAGAAGCAGGCTCCCTGCCAAGCAAGGAGCCCGATGTGGGACTCGATCCCAGGACGCTGGGATCATGACCTGAGCCGAAGGCAGCCGCTTAACCAACTGAGCCACCCAGGCGTCCCTAACATCACTCTTGATACTTTTACTTATAGTATTTTTTGATGACAAATACTATAAATTTTAGACTCCATTTTGATTTGCTTAGATTTTTGTAGCCAGTTCCTTAGATGATAACATATAATTATATTTTTTACAATAATTAAAAATTAACCTTATTCCAAGATATTTGTCCAATCACATTATTTTAACTTAAGATAGATATAGAATGTATAGTTTTTTTTAATTTTAGGCAAAATATATGACACATCATGTCTTTATCATGCCTTTATGTATGTTTGTATGTGTGTGTGTGTGTGTGTGTGTGTGTGTGTGTGTGTGTACAGAAGACCCTAAGAATGTGATAGTTTGGATTTGAGGAATTGAACTTACATTTAAGGAAGAGAAAGAAATTAATGAATTAGTACACTCTAATTTACATTCCAATTTTTGTTGGCATCAATAAGCACATTTTAAAATTTAAACTTAGTTTAAAAAAAAACTAATAGAGCAAAACAGAATGATCAAGTTCATCATTATGCCTATAGTAAATACTTGTGTTGGCAAACAGGATTGCAGTTAACTTTAGAAAAAAACATCACCATTCCAACCTGATAGGACAAGGGTAAGTAGAGGTATATACATGTCCATCAAAATAATAACAATAAATCAAGAAGGAACAATTAGAAACAGGTTTGAGAGAAAGAATCGTGAAGAGAACATGGTGAATTAACTTAGAACAAACAGGGATCCATGCAAAAAAAGGAAATGCATGCAATTGGGTCATGAACAGTGAGTACTTAGTAATGCAAGATGTGTTTTTAAATCAATATATAATATACTACCATATTTAAAGTCAGCTTTCTGACTGAGAAGATACTCCCCTAAAGCTTCCAAAGAAAATAATTTAAAAGATCAATAAGACTCAAGTGTAAAGAAAAATCTAATAAAAGCAGGTGTTTGAAAAAAAAATCCTACTCAGAAAGATGTCAGAGTAATCTGATTTTGGTTGCTAAGGTTGATGTAGTTTAACTGAATTCAGTTTAACTGAGTCAATTTAACTTATCTCTAAACCTGTTAATCATTGATTTCTGAAAACAATTCACTTCATGTGACTAAATGGGGATCTTATTCCCCCAACATTGCAGTATGCACATTGTTGCTAAATTCCGACAAGGAAGTTGTTTCTTGCCTTGAGTGTACAAATGCTGCATTCCCCATGCAACCCCAATGTCCTGATGCTATCTAAAATTCTGACTGATGCACAGGGGGAAGGAAAACAAGTTTTTCAAAGGAGAACTAGCACCCAAAATAACTCAGAAACCAGAGGGTTTATGTGAAGAAAATCAGAAAAGGTAAATTATTCAATAAGACATCATAAAGAATAATCAACTGCCCAGCCCTCTTTTACCAGGAGGGAAGTTTTGAAAAGGTAGCAGTGAGAACCAGAAGAAACTTCAGTACCCATCAATAGATAAATGGATAAATATGATGTGAGATATTTATATACAGGGGAATATTATTCAGCCATGAAAAATAATGAAATTCTGCCATATGCAACAACATGGATGGACCTAGAGGG
This sequence comes from Mustela nigripes, assembly GCF_022355385.1. NCBI lineage: Eukaryota > Metazoa > Chordata > Mammalia > Carnivora > Mustelidae > Mustela > Mustela nigripes. The sequence goes on from NC_081574.1 coordinate 19,488,499, forward strand.
TATTATGCTAAGTGAAATAAGTCAGAGAAAGACAAATACTGTGTGGTTTCAGTTATATGTGGAATCTAAAAAAAACAAATGAACAAAAAATGAAACAGAAACAGACTCATGATACAGAAAATAAACTGACAGTTGCCAGAGGGGAGGGGAGTGAGGTGACAGATGAAATATGTAAAGGGAACTAAGAGGTATAAACTTTCAGTTATACAATAAGGAAGTCATGAGGATTAGGTACAGCATAGGCAATAATACTATAGTAACTCTGCCTGGTAACAGATGGTAACTAGACTATTGTGGGGATCATTTCATAATGGATGAAAATATCAAGTCACTATCTTGTACAACTGAAACTAATGTTATATGTCAATTAATATTCAATAAAAACTAAGCAGAATAAATGACTTTATTATATACATTTCTGCCTTTTCTGCAGAAACTTTAGCCTATCTCAAATTCATCCCAAATTGCTCTGGAAGGCCCCAGGGAGTTTATTTTTGCTCTGGAACTAGTTATTAGCTACCATTTAATAGGCACCTTTTTCTCCTCTTATAGATCTCACAAGTGCTTTCAAGGTAGATGATAACTATATGTACAAAGGAGGTATTTTATCTTCTGCTTTATAGAAATTTTATTATTTCTTTACCTAGTGACATCTGCTGTACATCTTAGTATACAGTGCTGAATACCAATGATAATAAAATCATTAATTTGGACTATAATATTTCTGGCTTGGAGTATGTAATCACTAAGTTTGGAATCTGGCTACTATTTTTTCTACTATTTTTTCTATGAGAATTAGATGTTAATCATGCTTTTAATGAATATTTAATGAGTATATATATATATATATATATATACACAGAAACTCATATGCATATACTCATATACTTTATGTATATGTTTTTAAAACATTTTATTTATTTATTTTGAGAGAGAGACAGAGTACAAGCAGGGAGAGCAGCAGGCAGAGAGAGAAGCAGCTCCCCACTGAGCAGGGAGCCTGATGCAGGCCTGAATCGCATGACCCTGGGATCATGACCTGAAGTTCATGAAGGCACATGCTTAACCGACTGAGCTGAAGGCAGACGTTTAACCGACTGAGCCACACAGGCACCCTACAATGTCATGCTTTTAATGAATACTTAATATTCATTATTTTAATAATGAATATGAATATCGAATAGTGAATAATGAAATATTTTAATGAATATTTTAATGAATATTTAATACACACATTATATATATACACACACTCATATATATACACATATGCTCATATACATATATATGTGTGTGTACACACACACACACACACACACACACACACACATATACCAGCTAAATTAAAAGATTTGTATAAACAAAAGCCACAAGAGTCCCTGTTCTCATGATACTCACATACTAACATCCTAGTAAAATCAAGAGTTAAATATAATATATACTAGGTTAAAAGGAAATGTGTACGGTGAAAATACAAGAAGGAAAGGAGACAGAGATTGTCTGGAAGGGTAAATTGAGAGTCTGACATGGTGACATTATAGTGAAACCCCAGGTGAGTAAGAGTGAATAAGAGAAACTTGAGCAAAGACTATTTCAAATAGAGGGAAGAACAAATAGAAAAGCATGGAGGTATTCTTAGATCTGGCTAGTTCAAGAGTCTAGTAGACTTAGGCTGGGAAGTGGAAGGAGGTGAGGAGTAGAGGAGGTAAGAGAACAAAAGAGAACACGAGAAGTTTGGATTATTATACTCTGCCTGAGATATAGTTCTGTTACAATGTTTTGAACAGTTGAGTGACACATTTTAACAAGATCATTGAATACTTGTTGAGAAGAGATCACAGAAATGAAAGACTATAGGCAGAGGAATTAGTTCAGTGGTGTTTGCACTAATCTAGGTAAAGAATAGTGGTGCCTTGGTATGTGGGTATCACAACCAAGTTGGTAGGAAGTGACTGGGTCCATGTTAGGTTATGAATTTCATCTTGAAGTGAAATTTACATGAAGTTCTTTAAGAAGATTAAGTGATTTTCTGTTGTATGAATTTTTTTTTGGAATAACAATTTTTCCCTCTCAACATATATCATATGTTGCTAAATAATCTTCTGATTTCCCTGTGCTTTGAAAGAAGAATTAAGCCAGCCTAGCTGATTACTTCTTATATGAATATACTCTGTGTGTGTGTGTGTGTGTGTGTGTGTGTGTGTGTGTGATTTGTCTCCTTCGTGAGCTGAGGATCCTGATGATCAGAGCCGAAATGACAGGGGGACTACTGACTGATGATCAGTAGACAACTTTATTTCTTACAATCACTTCTTTTATACTTTACACAGGATCCGGTCACAAACAGGATATAGATTTACAAGCTTGTTTACAGGATGTGAACTGCGTGTGAGAAGTGAGCTACGTGCAGGACGTGGGCTACGTGTAGGAGGTGAGCTACAGGCAATCAAGTGCCACAAGTGAACAAAAACAATTATCTCTTAGCTTTAAATGACAAGAAGCAAGTTAATGATTCTTCACATTTATCAGATCCATCTGTTCTAAAGGAGGGCAGAAAAGCACTCTGGGTATCCTCCCATATCGATTTCTGGCATTAGCCCACGAAGACTTTTACCCTCCATCTCCTGGAGTTTTCTCAAAGGGTCCCAACAGGACCCCAGTCACATTGGTGAGGATCCGGGTTGTGTTCCAACAGTCATTTTTTCTCCGACAGAATGCTTGTAAGATTTTTCTCTTACTGAAGTTTGATTTTCTTAGGATAAAACTAGAACAATAGTTTGCCCAGTAAATTGAATAATTTGGTTGAGAACTTGTCTTTTGTCAACCCAAAACATGTTTTATCCTCTTGCCTCTGGTGTTGTTACAGGTATTTTGAAATTCTTTTATCTATTACCTCTTTAAAAGGTATTTTCCTCATATTTTAATATCTGCCTTTTTAATGATTCTATGGAATTTTTTTTCTTTTTAAAAGTTTTTCCTTTAATTCACCTATTTAGTTTTCTGCTATTATCATTCTGTTGTTTTCTGCTTCCACTGTGTATTTTTTTCTAATTTTTATTACGAGGTATAGCTACAGCAATGAAAATAAATGTCCATTTTAATGAGTAAACAGGAAGTCCCACTATTATGGTCACATAGTAGATATCTCTTGAATGAAGGAATAAATAAATGATTAAGATAGGTTAGTCTCTGTGTTAGTGTCTAGTTTCCTGGTGTAAGTTGGGACAAACAGAAATCTTAACTAGTAAGTGCCCAAACCCTTCTAATTCCAGACCATGTCATATAACTCATCAGGACAGTGGGTATCTGCAGTTATTTCATCCATGATTCCTTCTGTGGATTTTTAATGTGCGGAACTTGAACAGGTAAGACGTGAATAAACACTTACATGATTTATAGCCTATGATGATATTAATCAAGTAAGTGGGAGAATCCATGGGTCTGGGAAATCCCCAAACTCTCCAGCATACATTTTATGTCTCGCTTGGATTTGTTATATTCTGAGGTATGGACCTTCCTGGACTCTGTATGAATCTCCTCAGTCTAAACAGTGCTTTATCTGTGTGTAGTATTGCAGATATCAGGGAATCTAATTCCAAACGTTTAGATTTTTAGTGTTGTTGATTCATCTTATTTTAGAGATCAAGAGGGTCATCTTTGCTTCTGTATGTTTTCTCCTTCTTGAGTCTTTCTTTCTCTCTGTAATTTGTGACAGAGCTATATGACTTCTTTTGAATTTACTAATACATCAGCTTGTATTTCTACTCACTAAATTTGATACAGAGATTCCTCCAGTAAATTCCTCTGTCCCTCAAGGTCAGTATTTCTCACACAACAGAATAAATGCATGAAGAATAGCAGAGATATTTTACTCCTTCTGATTAAACTTCTTTCAACACAGCACACTCTATTTATGACAATTTGTACTAAGTCACATTCGACACTGTTGACGAATATAAATAGCTGTGGAAATGGCAATTTAAACAGCCAGCATTGTTAGAATATGTGGCTCTTCCACTTTCTGATGCTTAAGACCTCTACAGATCCCAAAGAATGGAAAATAACAGTAAGAATCCTGATGCAGCTAATGTAAAATAACATTTAGTTTCAACAGAAAAGCCTTTCTTCAAAATCTCTGTTGAGCTTGAAAATCTTTCAAAAATTCAACAAAGAATATAGCATGAAAATTGACTCTTAGTAACACCTGTTAAAGGGGGCGGGGGGGGGGGGAAGGATATTTTACACCAGAGCAGTGAGAGGAAAAACCAGGAGTGTGACTAAAAAGCAATATGAAAAATTCTTCTGTTGATGCCAACACTGATTTCACACCCCATAGCTGCCAATTCTATTTTAAATTATTGGGTCTCAGCTGTTAAAAAAGTATATGGAAAGCATCATGAATGCTGCAGTCTTACATGTTGTTGGGAGTTGATACATCTATGATATATACTGCCCCTGAGTGATACTAGAAATTGTCCTTGGACTAGAGATGAATGAGCAGGTGAGATGTTGGCAAAATAGGGCCGAACTATGATTATTGTACAAAGAAGACTGGGCTGGAAAAATAAGATGATTTTAATTATTTTGATGCATTTTATACCCATGGAAACCTTGGCCTTTTTCTACAGAACATTTTCTTGACACATTCTATGGAAATTCATATTCCTGTGGCTCATAGGGAACATATCAGCAAATAACCTGGTTAAATACTATCTTCCTATAGTATCTAAAAGACCAGAGCCAATTGTCTTTTTCTTTCTGTCTCTTTCTCTTTACACATTTTTAAAAAAAATATTGCATTTATTTGAAAGAGAGGAAGAGAGAGAGTATAATATAGAGGGAGAGGGAGAAGGCTCCCAGATGAAGAGAGCTGGACACGAGACTCCATCCTAGGATCCTGAGATCCTAGCCTGACTGGAAGGCAGATGCTTAATGGACTCAGCCACTAGGTAACCCCTCTCTCTACACATTTTACCTATGTATCCAAAAAGTTACATAAAGGGAATCAAACTCATAGCTTCCATGTTTCCTTAGTGGAAGCAGCTGCTATTGGGGTGGTACAATTAATAAGTATATTTTATCTTCCATCATATATTTCTGATTATTTGCATTTTTAATAGTGTATACATGTTCATATAATGTTCATGGAGTTTTTAAAGCTAATGAGCTCTAAACACACGTTACTTGGAAAAGGAAGGATGACTTGGAGGCGGGGCCGTGGGTAGAGAGGGTGGAGCCATGGGCCACGGAGGATTCTTCCCAGGGCTTGAAACCAAGTAGAGTTATCCTTCTTAGATTCTGAAATTTCTTGGGACTGATAGTTCAGTTGTTCCTTTCATCTTCTCCCTTTTTGACTGAGAATACCTAATACTATTATTCTATGCCTCTTTCATCCTTTTATTTGGGAAGTAACTTATTTTCCAGCTTCACTGATTCACAAATGGAGAGAAATTTTTCCCCAGGATGCAGTATACCCAGAGCCCACCTAACTAAATGAGATGGTTTAGACAATGATGTTTAGAGCTTTTGAATTAATGGTAAGTACGTGAGATTTTGTACTTGATCTCATAATGTAATGTGTCCCAATTAATCAGGACTTCAGGATGGGGTAAATGTATTCTGTAGATGAAATGGGTGTGAATGCTTGAGGGCCAGAAGGCAGATGGTGGCAGGTTGAACAATGGCCTCCCCAGTGGCCCAAAGATGTCCAAGTCCTAATACCTGGAATCTATGAATATGTTACATTATGTGATAAAGGGGGTTTGCTGGTATGATTGAGGATTTGGAATTGTTTTTGATTATTTTGGATTATCTGAGTAGTCCCAATATAGTTATAAGTGTCCATATAATCACATAATTTCCTCTTAGCTTAGTCAAAGAGAGCAAGATTGTGTTATAGCAAACACTTCTTGCTAAATGTATTTAAATAATATATGTCAAATAGTTCATGACTAGGCTCCAGGAAAAATCCACCTCTAGAGGAAACTAGCTGGATTTCCAGACATGTTTTTCATTGCCTTTGCCTTTTTTTTTTTCCCCCTCCTGGTATTTGCCTATGTTGCAGTTAGTCTGTGCATCTTTTTTTCAAGATTTTTTAAAGATTTTATTTTTTTATTTGATAGACAGAGATCACAACGAGGCAGAGCAGTAGGCAGAGAAAGAGAGGGGGAAGCAGGAGCAGGCTCCCCGCTGAGCAGAGAGCCTGATGTGAGGCTTGACCCCAGGACTCTGGGATCATGACCTGAGCTGATGGCAGAGACTTTAACCCACTGAGCCACCCAGGTGCCCCAGTCTGTGCATCTTATATAGAGGCTTAAATGTAACTACCCAGCCATTGTCAAGTCTTATGATTAGACAACTTATCCTCCAACATAAGAAGCAGGGGGGAAACTCCACGCCAAAACCAGACCCATTATCTAGGTAACCTCTTCATCAACAAAATTTGGCAGTGGTAAAGATGCAGATAATTTGGATTAATGTCCTGCCTCCTGACTTTGGCTTTAGACAAAAGAGGACTAGAAAAGGAAAAGGTTAAAAAAAAGCCCCTGACTGCTCTCAGCAGGAAGCTGGCTTGGCTCTAACAGCTAGGATTTAGTGTTCTCTGGCTGGGCATAAACAATTTCACAGAACACCAACATTAGACAAGGTTATTCTAACCAGGATAAAGCAAGGTGAAAATAAGACCACTCAGTGATCATGCCTGAGCACAGGAAAAAGACAAAAAACAAAAAACAAACAAATAAGACTCTGTGCAAACCATGACTGCACCCAAATATCACCTACTCTTCTCAACCTGGTTAGCATTGCTTCGTTATCACCTATGTCTCTCCTCTTTTCTTATTGCCTTCTAAATAAAAGATATTGAGTTACTAAATTATAGAACTGACTGCTTACTAAGAACACCGAATCCAGAGTAAGATGAGCTTGCTTACTTGAAACCTTCCCCAAATTACCTAATGTAAGTCCAAATTCTATAAATTAGTCTCTCCAAAATCCCTATACTGAAATTACCCATGTTTCTTCATTGTGTGCTGCCTCCCTTGTTGCAACAAGTATCTAAAACCTCAACTTCATTTAATGATGGTTGTTCCTGACCATCTTTGGATGGCACCGATATAACAATGTCAAGTTTCAAGGGCATCAAAGAACAGAAGTTTATTTCTCATTTATGTTCTATTAATTGCAAATTGTCAGAGATTTCTCCATCATATTGTCCTCCATCTGGGCAAAATGATAAACACCCCACCGTCTTGAACGTCAATGGCTAATCTAGAAGAGGGAAAGAGGAGATACTGAATTGTGCATTGGCTCTTAAAGCTTCTGCCTGTAAGATTACACATTCCATCTGTACACATTTCATTGGCTAAAACAAATCCTGTAGCCACACCTAACCTCAAGGGAATGGAGTAGGAAATCCTGCCATCTGCTTAGAAAAGAATCTAAAATATCTGGTGGACTGAACTCATGACTATCATAGGCTTGCTTTGTGTAGGGAAAAAAGTAGAGCTATGTTGAGTAGAAGGGTTTTCAGGCACTGTGCTGTTTCATTTCTGCCGAATATATATATTATGTTCTCTTTATTATTGTTCTTTAGAGCACAGACATTTCTTACATTTTGTTGTATATATGCTGTACACAAAAAATAATGAGATATAGGCACAAAATTTAAATATATAACTTGGAAATGATAAGTAGAATACTGAACTGGTAGTTTTATTACAGTGTTTGGTATCCTTACTTTTCCTCACCATTATTTTTGTTATGAAAATGTCAACCAGTACAGCAAAAAAGATCTAAACAGTACTTAAAAAAATGGAATCTTATTACCTTGCAATATTGACAGTTATTACTTCCAAACCCCAACTATACATTAAATTTTTCTTAAGTTTTGTTTTGCTAATTAAATCTATTATTTTACAACTAATAACCTTCCACTGAAAAAATGAGAAAAAAAGACAAAGACATGGAAAATAGAAAAGTAAGAATTACCCAACTACTATGAATTCCAGGAAGAAAAATAGGAAAGTACCAAAGAAGTGGTATGAGAAACGTCTCCAAAATGGAAAGATACTTATCTTTAAAATGAAATGATTTGCTAAATTTCTATCATGAGTGAAGAAAAACCCATATTATGTCATATAACTTTAAAGTTTTCTCAACATCAGGATAAGGAAAATACAGTAAAACCTTCCAGAGAGAAAAAAAAATAAGAAAAATTTTACAGGCATCTCATATACATTGAAGCAAAAACTCTCAATAAAATTACAGAAAATTGAACATAATACACTATTCTCAGAAATCGACCTAAGAATAGTTTAGTCTCCTTCTTTGGGGAAACTTATAAGAGAAAGTTAAGTAAGACAAACTATAACACTCAGTACTCCAACTGGTCTCCTCTTGCTGAGGTCTCAGAACTGATTCCAGTTGCTAGAAGTTTGGACAATTAGCTGTGGTAGTAGCTGGTGTAGCCTTGGGGAGTGAGCCATATTGTCGAGCCCCTGCCTATCTTCCATCCACATCACTATACCGTGGCTACTCCATTTAAGAGCAATTTGCCAGTGCTTTCAATGACTGATGACAGAGCATGTCTGATATCGACTGGCCAGTTTGTTTTGTCTACTGAATTATTTAATGCCTCTTTGGTGGTAGATGCTCACTGGTGAGTGTTAAAATGCAATAAGATCTTTACCCTTGTGCTTGCTCTCATAAATCTAATTACATGTCAGGTGATGCCATTCATACAGTTCTATCTTGTCACAGAGGAAGGATGAAAGGAATAGAGAGTATATTGGAAATGGCAAATGTAACATATAGACCAGAATTCATTCATGGTTTCCCTTGGCATCCATCCTTATCATTCCGCCAGATGAAAAATGTGTCTCCCTAATACAAAAGCACACAAAGTTCTAGAAGCAACATGGAATGTAAAATACTAGCCACCACCAGAAAAACAGAAAAGAAACAATTACCATAAATAGAGATGCTTTAGTTCCCAGTTCATTAGCTAGTCATGACATCCAAATTGGTCATTATAGGTTTCTTCCTTAATAGTTTGTCTTTTATTTATTTATTTATAGATTTTATTTATATATTTGAGCAGGGGGAATGGCCGGGGAGAGGGAAAAGCATATCCTTGACTGAGCAGGGAATGTGATGCAGGGCTCAAGCCCAGGACCCCAGGAAATTGACCTGAGCCAAAGGCAGATGCTTAACCAACTGAGCCACCTAGGGGCCTCTGCCATAGTTTGTCTTTTAACCATAATCCCATTTGAATGACATTATTATCTGGTGGAATAACTCAAATCCTTTTTCTTATAGCACTTAAACCTTTGGTTTTCCTCCTGCATTTTCCCACTGACCTGAACTACCGGTCAAAGCACTACAAAGGGGAGCCTTTGCGTGATGAATTACTTGGGTTTCTGACATTGTCCTTCTTTCCCCCACTGTGTTGCATCAGGATATTTTCTCCTTGGAAATCAGGATAAGTCAGTTCAGGTAATACAATACAATGACCCCTTCTCTACCTGTGGTATCAGTAGAAGTAAACAGATACTGATCAAAACATAGTCTCTACTTCCAATGTAATGAAATCATGATGGTGTTTCTGGTGGGAGTATTTTTTTTTTGTGAGCACAGCAATCTAAATACCCAGGAAGCCCATATTAATGGAGATGGAAGCTAAAAATTGATCCTATAGGTTATGATTTCAATACTGAGAGAAATCACTCTCAGTTCCACTTGGTCCTTAACCACATTCATGTCATCTATGGCAGAGTTTGCACTATATATTGGCCACTGGTTTAAGGCATATAATAATCGTTTTGATTGACACCCTAATTTTGTAGACCATTAAATGTGTTATCAAACATGTGGGAATGGAAGATATGGTAAGACCTATGAATTCTGTGCGTCATCTTTGCATTACTATAACAAAAAAAACTGTTCAAAGAATATTTTTTATGGAATACCATGACAATTGATCAGATATTTTATGATTACATATATGCAAAAGAATAATCTATATAGATAGTAAGTATGTTTCTGGAATAGATATCTATTCCTATGTGTTGGCCCAGGGTGGGAAGGAGTGGTTTCCTCTCATTTTGTGGAAGACTGCATTACTGTCACAGATATCAGTTCCTTCCCTAATAAGAGGATTCTATTCTAATGCCTTTCACTTATGTTATTAGCCCATCCTTCTGGTAAGTGGCCGATGGAGTATACTATCCCTATCCCCATTACTGGGCTTAGTCATATGGGTTGTTTTGGTCAGAAGAAAATGAGTGGTTGTTATTTATACCATTTGCACACAGAAAGTAAAGACTTTTAATAAATTATGTGATTGATTTGTTTCAATCTCTTCTGATTTTTCCCTTTGTCACAGTAGTAGGATATCCCAAAATGGAGTTGTTCCTTCACCATGGGTTCCAAATTAGAATAATGGAATAGAAGGCAAATGGAGCAGACCTACAGTCGACACAGGTAACATTAACAAGAAATAGTTCTTGCTTCTGTTGTTACTGTTTTAAGTCACTGATAGTTCGAGATTGATTTTTACTGTAACAAAATCTACCTAATAATGACCTCCGTGTTATAAGGGATCCAAGCTAATCAACATGTCACCAGGTGGCCAGTTACTACCCCCAGGGAATGAAATAAAATTGGGAGTGAAACACTGGCATTTACTTTTGGCAGGTTGAACACAATAGCCTTTGTCAAATCAGCCTAGGAGAGGAAATACTTCTTGTTCAATCCCCCATTCCCACTGTCAGTATCTACTTTGTAAATAGTCCCATTGAGAAAGCGCTGAGTGGGCTGACAGTCACAAGGTCACTTGTAGGCTCCATCTCATTTTCAAGAGATTTGCTCATAGTGGGAGTCCAGGTAGGCTTTCACAGGGTTCAAAACTATTTTTTAACACTCTTTGCTTGTTTTGAGAGATGTGTACCTCACCCCACATTTCTTGTCTCTAATTTTTCAATTTTGTTTTTACCAAGTTTCTGATTAGCAGCCAACCCATTAGCCATCGCCCATGAATATACACAGAGCTATTTCCCAGGTTATATTTCCTTTTAAGTGAAGCAGAGTACTCCCACTTCCCCAAAGTCTGCGCACCAGAGGAATATCCCTACACTATGCCCTTACAATGAAATTCCTGAATGAGGCTGTATTGAAGGAACTATCCATGTATTGAAGTATCCACTTCAATACTATCCATGTATTGAAGGAACTATCTGTTTCTTGCATATTGTGTTCATTATTCTATTAAACTAAGCCTATACATTTTCTTTCCTTCCCTTCTTTCTCTGTAGAATGGTCACAAGTAGAGTGATGATAGATTCTGGTTAGCCCAGGGCACTTGGGATTTATACTCACCATTCCATCTTGATTATTAACAATGCCACTTTTCACTCTCACAGGTGTCCTGATTTGGATGTTAACTATATGGTCATATTAATCATAGATGTAGGTTGAGAGAGAGGTGGAAAAGCCGTAAAAACTTGTGCCTCAGAACCTCATTCTTCTGCAGTGTATCTGTGCATTCCAGACCTGTTCAGGTCCAGTCTCCTAAATTTCCGTTCCATTTCCAGAATGGCAGAGTGGTAAGAATCACTATCCCTACATCTTTAAAATATTTGTAGTTGGTACTAATCTCTGCAAAGCTGTCCCAGATTGGCTTGGCTTTTCATCTACTCTCTTGGCAGGAATGGACAGAACCAAGGGCTTCTATTTGGCCTTTAACATCCTTACAGCCATCTAGCCTATGAATATCTAATTTTTTACGGACCTGAAGGCCAAAAGGTGAGGTGAAGATATGCCCTGAGGTGAGTCAGCAATCTCTCCTGAGGAAACAGCATGAGGAATATTTTATATTATATCGGGAGAAAATTTGAGTCATAGAAAGGTCAAAAGATCAGGAAATGATTATCATTAAAAAGACAGCTTATCACCCATAGTTCCCAAGAGGAGGGGGTTTGCTATGTCATGAGGGATCGCATGGGAAAACAACAGGGTCAGTGACAAGGCTGAGGAAAAGGGAGAATTGTGAGCAGGAACCTCTATTGTGGTTTTCATAGGACGGAATCGGTGAAGCAGAGTAAGCAGATTTAGGATTGGTTAGTTTGAATAGTTCCAGCAGTCTCTGGGGCTTGGGGACTGTTGCTGGTCACCTGGTACATGGCACTTGGTGTGATTCGGGCAGGTGGGAGAGCCCCGTAAAGGAGGTGGTTCCAATGTGGGCTCTGGATGAGCTGATTTGTATTTGAAAAGTACACTCCCATTTGAGTTGTTTACTATCTCTCAGAACTGGCTAACTGTGGGAAGATAGTCCCTCCAGGGGCAGCAAAACTCCAGATGTTAAAAGATCAAAGCATCAGAATATAAAAAATAAAAGACATTGCTAATACGAGGATCAACCATAAAGTCTTTTATGCAGGATGCTAGACTCTTCGATGTGTGTGCATATGCCCATGTATGGGTGTGTTTTGGGTGTGTGTGGACATGGAGGGAGGGTATTTTTGCTGGCAAAGTGCATTCAGGGGTATTTGGCTCTTTAGACTTTACCATTGCCTGCCTCCGCTCAAATGTCTCCACCTCATGTCTCAGGGTTTATTTTCTTTCTCATTAGTGACTCTAATTTAGCATAAAGTTCTTCCAAGATTTGATATTTACATGGTGCTGCAAATTAGCAGCTTTCAGCCTACATTTGTTGCAACTCTAGGAGATGAGAAGCTCTTCAAAACGGCCTTAAAGATTTTCTGATTTTTTTCCTCAGTTTGTTCTTAGTTGGGCGTTTAAGGACTTCAGTTTGTCCTTTTCACTGTTTAAGCTTTCTAGGCTTGTGAGAAAAAGCCAACTGACTCCAGTCTTGTAATCAGGACCATTACCATAGTTACCAAGTGTGTCAGCCACTTGACCTCCATCTGTACAACATCCTTCATCCCACCCTCCCAGTGGGGATAATTCGAGTTATCATGGTACCACCACATGCCAGAGAATTACCATGGGCCCATTACTCTCAGCAAAGAGGTTATTTCTTCTTTTCTCATATATATGAGCAGCTCAATCATGGATTCTTATTTCGATATGATTCTACAACCCTGAAAGGTAGAGAGCCCTGTCTCCTGAAGCTATTCCAAAAGCCAATTACTGTTTTAGTTAATGTCCCAGCGGGAAAAAGATGGAATGCTTGCAGTGAGTGACCGAGGAGCGTTTAATAAGTGGATGTTGTACGAAAGTGTGGGCAGCATATAAAGAAGCCATCAAGGGATGCTGTGGTACCCGGAAGCCAGCACAAGTGGGTAGCCTTTTCATACTTTGATCTCAAATGACAGGAAGGGACAGCAGCTATCTAAAGCCAGGGTGAGTAGGTGTTTTGAAAGGATTCTCTCATAAGAACAGCTCTGTTAGAAGGATGCAGGTGTCCCACAGTGACCCTGAAGGAAGGGAGTCTGTAAAATAAATAGCTAACCTCAATTTCTTCCTATTCTTTCATTTTCTGCCAGGAATTCCCATTGGCTGAACCCAGGCAGAGACCAGAAAATATGAGAACAGGGAGACACAGAGCATAAGGTCAGCTTCCCATGGCATGGGAGGAAAAATCTAGGGAGTGGACTGTCAGGGCAAACACAAAATACCCACTGCAGGTCTAGCCCAAAAGGAGAAAAATTAGAGCTACCTCTAGCATCTTGATCTTTTTTCTTCTATGCCACTGATGTGTTTCTTCCTCTTTCTGTAAATGCAGTGGTATTAAACATTACTTCTTGATTCTATTCTTCTCTAAGAAAATCATGCCCAAATATTTTAGTCTTCCATATCAGAGGTTTGATATTTTATGAAATTTGTGAATGAATATCTTCCCTTTTGCTTACTTTTCCATATGAGATACTTAGAGAGCATTTCTAAAACAACACTGAGAGGGGCGCCTGGGTGGCTCAGTGGGTTAAGCTGCTGCCTTCGGCTCAGGTCATGATATCAAAGTCCTGGGATCGAGTCCCGCATCGGGCTCTCTGCTCAGCAGAGAGCCTGCTTCCCTCTCTCTCTCTCTGCCTGCCTCTCCATCTACTTGTGACTTCTCTCTGTCAAATAAATAAATAAATAATCTTTAAAAAAAAAAAAAACAACAACACTGAGAGGCAAGAGGCATTCCTTCCTTAACATTCATTTTTGACCTAAATATATGACAAAGAAAAGCAAAAGGTATAATCAGATAGAAAGTTTACAGTACCATTTTCCATGCAAAAAAATAATTTCATATTCCTGAGATCAAATCTGGGCTTTGCCTCTTCTTAGCTTTATTGACTAGATAACTTTTTTTTTTTTTAATTTCCCTGAGTCTCTGTTTATCCATAATTAAAATAAGGTTTATAATATCTAACTTGATTAAAAAAATGGTTACTACTAGAGATAAAGTAGATACTGCTCCTGGCATGGTTTCTGGAACATACTAGGCACCAAATAATTGAAGAGGATTATTAATAACACAGGCATAGAAGTAAAATAGAAAATATTGATTTAGGTGTCTAAAAGATAAATAAAGATCCTTGAAGAAATTTAATAAATTAATTCTTAAAACATCTTTAATAATTCTTAGAATCCTAAAAAAGAAGACAGATTTATTTGTGTACCTGAGATTGACTGGAAATGTGTAACCACCAGCCATATATGTGAACTAAGACACTGTTCTTTTTCTTACTTTTTTTTAATTTTAAATTTAGAGTTATCACCACATCCACACAGATTTCCTTGCCATAAAGGAATTATACTCCTATGAGCCAAAGAGTTGAGAAATGTGTGTGGTCCAATATGTTGGCTAGTTTGGGACTTAACAAAGTAAATTGAAAACATCAATGATTAATCAGAAATGAAGATGCCAGGCTGGACTGCATGTATTACAAAGCAGGGACACCATTAGATTAAAGGCATTTACATTTTGAATTTCAGCAGTCCCTGAAATCAGCTTATGTGCAAAGCTCCTTACACTAAAATGAGCTTAATTTCTGGTTGTAAACAGTTCTGCTGAACACCGTAAATTTCAGGCTTCATAAGGATCCCTTGTTCAATTCAGATTAGCTTAGGAAAATCTCTAGTTACATTAAAATCTTATATGGTGGATTTATTCCTTCAAACTTATACCAACAATTTTTTAGTGCATTTTTTTCTACTGGTGTAATTTTTCCATCATTGTTTAGAACGTCAACGTGAAGCACTACTGATAGGTAAAACCCATTCCTTCTGCTCTGGTATATATTTTTCCTATGTGAAAAGAATACATTTAAAGCATTTTTATTTCTTTCATATCGTCTTACAATACTCACTCCCTGTATCTTCTAAAAATTATAGGATATACATATTTAAATAGGATATACATATGTATATGTCCCATGAAATATGTATAGGATTTACATATTTTTAAAAAATGAGCAACAGTCACTTATTGGTTTGGGCTGACCATCATCCTTTCTCCTTCCTTTTTTCTTTTTTTTTTTTTTAAGATTTTATTTATTTATTTGACAGAGAGAAATCACAAGTAGACGGAGAGGCAGGCAGAGAGAGAGAGAGAGAGAGAGGGAAGCAGGCTCCCCGCTAAGCAGAGAGCCGGATGCGGGACTCAATCCCAGGACACTGAGATCATGACCTGAGCCGAAGGCAGCGGCTCAACCCACTGAGCCACCCAGGCGCCCATTTCTCCTTCCTTTTTGATAACACTTTCTAAATTGCTTTCCAGACATTCAGACCTTCCCCAGGCAGTCCATGTAACTTTGTGGAAGCTGACCCTATCTGCAAACCTTTCTTCCAAGGTGGTCAACACATATCCCTCCAAGATGTTCATGGTGTTTTGTTCAGGAATGGACTCGTGATCCCATTAAAGTCAATATAGGAGTAGAGTATATATTCTTAATACACGATTCTTAGGAACAAGCAGTCTTGTTCATCACCTGGAATTGAATGAGGAAGACCATAGCTTTGGAAGCTGCTGAGACTCATTCTGTGACTATGATGATTTCTAGCCTTAACATGAAGTAGATACAATGAATGACAGAGAAGACAAATGGAACAAATTGCAGTCTTTGAAGATGTTCAGGCCCGACTGAAGCCTTCTTAAGTGCTGGACATTATTCAGTTTTAGGTATATGTGCCCCAAATTGCCATCATTCTAAGGATCCTGTATGTTTTAATTATTTGGGCCCCTTGCTTGCACTGGAGTAATTTCTAACTAATGTAAGCATTTATCCATTTTAATACAATTTTTACTTTGGTCTATTCAAAAACATTTCCAGCCAGCTGCAATATGGCCATTATAAAGCCTCAGAGCATCCTATAGACCTTTCTGTATATACAGGGAATTCAAATAAAATTTTTTCCATTTTCAAAGTTTTCATGGTCCTGATTTGATTAAGGTATATGAATGTATTTTAGTTACATTTTTGAAATAAACTTTAACTGTGTTTATGCTACCCTCTTTACTCAGAACTGGCAGAGAGTTTAAACAAAACTGTGAGTAATACTTGATTGATATACATATGCTATATATAATTCACAAATATAAAATATATTATATATTATTATAAAAAAGTATATACATGTTCAGAAAATTATTTAATTAGTTTATACATTTCTCATTAAGTAAGATAAAAGAGGTTATCCAGATTCCTCATATTATTTAAGATTTTGATAACATTAGTTATCATTAAATAGTAAAAAGGCACTTTAAAGCAAGAAAAATTTACTTGTTACTCATGTAACAATCAGGTCTATTGTATTAATTTATAAACTATTAATAAAAATCAAAATTATGTACTAAGCAGCATGTAACACACTGAACATGCTATTAAATTAAATGAATTTTAATACTTATTAGAAATTTATAGTTTCTTTTGTAAAAAAAAAAAAAAGAATTCCTGCTTATCAATATTTTTTCAAGTAGAAGTAAAAGTGATTTATCTGGAGTTGGGTTTTTTCCCCCATGATATCAACTTCTAGATTTGACTAATATCATCAGAAGAAAATTTATTATTTCAATCTGAAAATAGGCAGAATTAAATATGCTTAATTCAAAGGACTAAGGATTTAGAATGAAGAACTTACATAGATGTTTGATTTAAAGTTGAATCCGTTTACTATCTGAACTGATAAAAAAAAAAATCTTTTACTTAAACACTACTTTCATGATGAAACATGTCATCCTTTTTTTCCCTCAATAAATTTTGTACGTGAATAAAACAGCTAAACGGGCAAAGGTAGGTTTTTATGGAGCTACCTAATATTTATGTCTAAAAAACAAAAAGACTTCTGGATTTGGGTAAAATGAGAGATAGAGCCAGAGCAGTAACTTCACAAATAATGTGTTTACAAAACAAACATGTTAAAGAAGAGTTGCTATCACAATGATATTAAGAGAACCATGTGCAGTTTTATCCATTTAGTTTGCCAGTAAAATCTGTACCTTATCCAATCATGGGAACCAATGTGAGAAAGCAAGAGATATTTCTATTATAGACAACACCTTATGTGGGAAGTGCAATCTGACAACTGAATAAATGAAGAACAGAGATCGACTAATTTTCCTCAAGTTTCAAAGTTTGAAACTGATATTCAAAACCAGGTATTCAGACTTAAATTCCATTTTGTGCATTAATAGATTTGACTCAAAAATTATCATCACCATCATCAAAATAATAATAGTAGTTATATACACACACACACACACACACACACACACACATATATATACACACAAACAGATAGATCTATGTCTACACTTTTTTTTTTTTTTATATGCCCCCTAGATAACTGGCTGGCATTCATTTACTAGAAGTCATTCATTTGATAGTAGAGGTAATGACAAATACAAAGCTCTTCAGTCTGAGCATTTTTGCTGCCATAATTACCAAAATTTAGTTCTGGACTATTATATAAATTTTTTTTTGTTAGCAAATCAAATATATGAATTACAAGAGATAACTCCAAATTTTTAGTTTGGTATCTGGTGTCTTGAGACTTGATCCATAAGAAGCATACTGAATAAGAGTATTCAGTATGAGTACCAAGAGTTGCCTTTGCCTAAATTCTCCATGACTTTGGAAATGCTTTCTTCCCACAGCTAAGGTATAGTTGTCTCTGAAAAGTTAGAATGTGCCCAGAAGTATTTATTAAAAAGCACTGTTAAATTCCCAGTTGAAACGCTTTGGCATGCAAACACGAAAACAATAATAAAACTCAAAAAGCTGCCAGGAACCTTTTGAAAGACAGTAGCTACTGATGTTTGAGGTAACTGTACTCTGAGGTAAAGGAGTTAAAGTGCAAATCAGACTACAGATTTTTCCCCCCATTGGAACGAACTGTTTTTACTTTCTTTTCACTGAAATAAAAGTCTCTGAAAACAACCTGTCAAAATGCTAGATATATCATTACTCTCTAAATAGACAATTTCTATCCAACCACAAGTGTTTTCAAAACCATTAATGAGCAAATTGTTAACTAAACAATAAGATGGGGTTGCACAGAACTTGTTATGAAAGATTTTCCATAATTAATTAGGCTGAAAAGACAGAGTTCTGATTGTCCCTTTCCCTTCTCTTCTCTTAGTGGATACACATATACACTGCCAGAATGTAATTTTAATCTTTGATAATTAGAACAATTGTCAAATATGGATGATAGGGTTGGATTAATGACGATTTTGTTATTATTTCACAGATTGGACTAATGACTATTTTGCTATTATTTCATAGAAACACAGTCACCATTTGAGGCAGATAAATTGTGTATTGTAAATTCCTCTACTTCCTCAGGAAAAGACAGTCAAAATCTACATATGGTCTATGTAAATAACCTTCTTTTCCAGAAGTTATAGCTCACAAACACATTTCTCTCTGAAAAGTTATTCAAAATCTGAAATGAAACATTTTTTGACTTACCCTTTCTTCAACTTCAATTTTTCTCTCATCTTTGTTACTGTTGCATATACAAAAGCAGATTTAAGAGCTAATCTAAATACAGTCAACTAAATAAAAATGAAAATTTTCTTGACTCACTGTTTTGACTGGATCGAGTAGTTTGAGATCAATGTCGTAAGTTGAAGATGACAAAAATTCTTTGCTAGCTCAGTCGGTAGAGCATGAATGAGACTTTTAAGACAACAAAGTGCTTGACCTTGACCTTATATCCTGTAGATAAAGAATGTTCTTCAGTTTTACAGTTAAGGTTTGGTATCTACTTGAACATTCACATTCTCCTCATGGACGATGACATTGCTACCATTTCTGTAAGTGACTCTGTGGACAGTGCACTTGAGATCCAGACTAGTCAATAGGGTCAAGGGTCAATGCTAGATGATTACTGTAGTCAAGAAACAGTTCTGGGAATATATACGTTGTAACTGCCTGGGTGTCCCCAAATTGATTTCAGAACCCTTCAGAGGGAAGAATAAGGTTTGGCATTGACTTTAGTTAACCACAAGACAGTTTAACAACACTGTCAATTATATCACCATGAATAATTGTCAAACTTTTGCAAAGTGGGTTACATATCTGTAATGGTTAATGTTATCTGTAAACTTAATTAGGCTATGGAGACCGTTGTTTGGTCAAATACTAGTCTAGGTGTTACTGTGAAGGTATTTTATACATGATTAACACCTACAATCAGTTGGTTGTAGGGAAAGGAGAGCACCTTCAAATAATAAGGTTGGGTCCTATCTGATCAGCTGAAGTCTTTAAGAATAAAAACAGATTACCTGGCAAGGAAGGAATTCTGCCTCAAAACTCCAAGAAAGCCTGCTTGAGTTTCCAGCCTGCTGGCCTGCCTTACAGATTTCAGATTCAAGATGGCAACATCAACTCTTGCCTGAATTTTCAGTCTTCCTCTTCTATCCTATTGATGTTGGATTTGCCAATCCCCACAATCACTTGAGCCAATTTCTTAAATCTCTTTACTTTTGTTAAAGTATATGAAATATTTATTATTATATGAAGTTATATATATGGATATACATAATAGATTGGTTCCTTCAGTCTCAGAAGAAGAATTTGTCCAAATTATCAAATCATCTGCCAAAAATATTTGCTTATCATTTGGAGGGGTGATTATAAGTGTTAAGACTTTTTCTTGTGAAGTTGATTCAAAACTGGGATAAATGTCTACTCATTACATGTTACCTCAGGAACAATTCTACGTTGCCATCAGTTAACTAGTTTAATATTGCTTTTGCCAAAATTATTTTGTTGTATTATTTTAAAAGGATAGGCCCACCATAGATGAAAAAACTGATTTAATAAAATTTGGACTTATTAAAACATACCATATTATAGCCAGTATAAAAGGCTATGACTTGAGGATCGCTGCCATGAGGCAGACCGCTGTCACACATGAGGCTCTTGTTTCTTTCCAGGAGAGAATTTGAAGGACTATGGAGAAAAGGAAATAAAACAAATAAACATCAGAAACTCCTGGATCTGAGAAAATGAAGTCATTTATTTTTCTTCAATTTGAAGGTAATTTAATCTGTAATCATTTCTGTTATAGTCTCAGTTTAACAAACTGTGTTCTCTATGCCAAAATACAGAATTACTTAACAACACCCTTAAACAGGTGTAAAATTTCTAGACTTATTTCCAGAGATGGAGAAGACCTTACTGTACAAGACCTTACTGAAATTTATATGGCATGAGTCAGTTTGAGTCTTCAGCAGAGGAGTTGCTTATATAAAAATAACACTGTGAGTCAAATTGGGAGTAACACTAGCTTAAACATCCATAAACTAAGCAGTTTTGATGTGCATGTCTGAGGTTGGGTGAGGTCTTAGTATATCAGTAGAGACAGCAAGTATTAGAATAAATAAGATGTAATAAATTTTATATATTAAGTAAATTAGAATAAGAGTAATATAAATAAATCATGAATTCTGGCCTAAAAAAAAATACAACTATTTCTCTCTATAAGAATTTAATTTTGTGTCCTAGTCATTTAAACAGAGAAAGCTTCCAGGACATGAATTTGAAACTATAACCATCAAAGGTAAAAAGTTGAGAAATACTTGTGGGTTCTGCCATTTAACACTTGGACAGAACCTGCATTTTCTTTCTTTTCTTTTCCTTTCCTTTCTGTCTTTTCTCTTTTTCTGGCTATTGAGGTATAATTGACAACTAAAATTATGTATATTTAAGGTATACCACACGGCATTTTGATTTCTGTGTACATCGTGAAATAAGTACCATAATCAAGCTGACTAATAAATCCATCATCTCCCATAATTACCACTGTGTGTGTATGTGCATGCATACGTGTGTGTGTGATAAGACCACTTTAGATCTACTCCTTAAGCAAAATTCAAGTATATAATACAGTATTATCAACTATAGTTACTATGCTGAATATTAGATCTCCAGAGCTTATTCATCCTGCAACGTAAACCTTTGCACGCTCTGGCCAACATCTCTTCACTTTCTCCACCACCCGGCCCTTGGCAACCACCATTGCACTCTCTGCTTCTCTGCATTTGACTTTCAGATTCTACAAATAAACAAGACCTTCCTCTGTCTGGCTTGTTTCATGTAGCATAATGTACTCAGGCTCACCCATGTTGTCATAAATGGTGGGATCTCCTTTTTAAATGCTGAATAACATTCAAATATATAATATACTATATTTAACAGATATCTCATTTTACTTATCCATTAATCTCTCAGTGGACACTGGGTTGCTTTCATATCTTGGCTATTATGAATAATGCTTCAATGAACATGAGAATGAAGGTATGTCTTTGAAATTTAGATTTAATTTATTTTCGGTATATATCTATATGTGAAATTAGGTGGATGGTAAGGTCGTCCTATTTTTAATTTTTTGAGAAATCTCTACTGTTTTTCACAGTGGCTGCATAATTTTATATTCTCATTAACAGTACACAAGTGTTCCTGTTTCTCCACATTTTTTACAACATTCTTATCTTTTTCATTTTGTTTCCTTATGCTTGGATAAAAGCCATCCCAACAGATGCAAGGTGATATCTCGTGGTTTTGATTTGCATTTTGCTGATGATCAGTGAAACAGATTTTCATATACTCAGTGAAACAGTATTTTCATATACTCAGTAACTTACATGTGTTCTTTGGAAAATTTTCTACTAGATTCCTTTGCTTGATTTTTAATCAGGTTATAAACTTTGTGCTGGTGGGATGTAGGAATTCCTTATATATGCTAATGCCCAGAAGTTTTCCCCTTCTTTCTTCTAGTTATACAGTTTCAGGTCTTACATTTCAGTCTTCATTTTGAGTTGATTTCTGTGTATGGTGTAAAATAAGGGTCCAACTTAAGTCTTTTGCATGGATATCCACTTTTCCTAAAACCATTTCTTATTCTTGCCAGCCTTGTTGAAGATCAGTTGACCATATATGCATGGGCTCACTTCCATTGGTCTATACCATACTGATTTGATTACCATAGCTTTGTAACATATTTTGAAATCAGGAGGTAGGGTACCTCCACATTTACTCTTCTTGCTCAGAATTTCTTTGGCTATTCTCATTCCTTTATGATTTTATATGAATTTTGCAATTTTTCCCCTGTTTTTATAAAAACACCACTAGGATTTGTAAAGAGATTGCATTTAACCTGTAGATTTCTTTGAGTGGTTGGACATTTTAACAACATTACTTCCTCCAACCAATGAACACAGGATGTCTTTTTACATCCCATGAATTTTTTTTTTTCATTTTCACTCAAGCACGGTGCTAATTTTGGATACTATATAGTCTTAATCTTATGAACAGATATAACTATAGCTATTTTACTAATAAGGCGTTGAAGGGACCTCTAAATTACTTGGAGAACATCTCTACATTCTTCTACCTCATCTACCATTGTACCTATGTACTTGGGACATATTATAATAGTCACATAATAGGGCTTTCTGCTTTTGTTCCTCACCTTTTAGAGCTACCTGTTTCTAAACAGCAACAATTTTAAGAATAATTGCACTAGAATCACACAATTGGAAAATATATTTATGATTAGAAAACCTTATTTACTAGAAATACATTTATCTATTTATTATATTATCTGTAGACTCACTGAATACCACTTTTAAATAAACCAATATTATAGGTTACTATATTTACTAAAATCATGATAAACCATTTATATATTAGAATATTTGTTAAGAAAATGATATTGAGGGGCACCTGGGTGGCTCAGTGGGTTAAAGCCTCTGCCTTCAGCTCAGGTCATGATCGCAGGGTCCTGGGATCAAGCCCCGCATTGGACTCTTTGCTCGGCGGGGAGCCTGCTTCCTCCTCTCTCTCTGTCTGTCTCTCTGCCTACTTGTGATCTCTCTCTGTTAAATAAATAAAATCTTTAAAAAAAAAAAGAAAATGATATTGAAATAGAATTATCTAATATTTAATTTTGTTGTGAAAGCAAGATGATACAATGTATAAAAATTTCAATAATCCTTTTTTGTTATGTTATGTACAGCCCCTTTAAGTAAGCAATGTAATTTGTGCAGTGTGTTGTATAAATTGACATATATTAGGGTTATGTTATATAGAATTTAAATTCCCTAAGACTAATTTTTAAATGAGCCTAAGTTACTTTTTCTATAGAGTAATAAATCTTTTGGTTATATCTATAGTCATTCTTTAAAAATGTTTGCTTTTACTGTATTCTACCATGTTAAAGAAATTTTCCAGAAAGTTTAACACAACCTTACTATTCAAATAAACTGCTGAACATGTCTAAGTTTACTTGTCCTTTTAACCCAGCCACATAGTATATTTAAGTATTATATCTATATTTACAAAGAAATTCTCTGTCTACATTTTAAAGTTATAAGCAAATTTCTAGTTAAAATATATCTTCCAAATTACTCAGACTCCTGCTAAGGAAGGATATGCACAGTTGCAATTAGGACAGTTAATCAGTCGGATTTGTCATCTAAAGGGGAAAAATCATTAGCAAGACACTGGGTGGCCAGTGACAGCTTAAATACTTATAAATCACAAAATTGTCAGCTCCTTCATGTAAAAAGGATAGGTTGAGTCTTTCTCCATTTAAATTGTTAATGTCACTATGCCAAAGACCTTAAACTTGGAATCTTGTCATGGAAAAAAACTTGAGAACTTTGGAAAAATTTAACAAGCAAATTGTCCTAGAAAAAGTCACAAAACTCTTGTCTATACATTATATCAGATCCGCATCCGGTCTTAGTACTCATGTAGATTCCCATACACTAGAGGGCAGACATTAAACATTTGCTGTGCATTTATAATTGACAAGGTCTACATAACAGAATTGAATGAGAAATAGCTTGTCATCAAGGGGCTCACATACAAGAGTCCAAAAATGTCCTTTTGAAACACAACAGTAAAATGTTCAAAATGCCACAAAATTAATAGATCTTTTATCTCAAATGGTCAAATGGACAAAACCATGGTTTTGTTAAAATAAATAACCAATTACATCTGTAGTTTGAGAATCAACACTAGTCTCAAGTGACACATTATCAAAACCACCTTTAAACTGACCTTAACTAGAGAAGTATCTGGAAGATCTCTAGTAAAAATATTATATACACTCTTTTTAACATCAATTTTATATCCTTTAGAATCCCGGGCTCATCAATATCTGTCTTTGAAAAAAGAAATTTTTTTTTTCATTCAATTTTCAAAGTTCTCTTCTGCATGCTTATCAGGTTAATCAAGTAGTTGAGCCAATTCGGGACATTCTAATGTGTACTAAGATTTCCTAAACTTTCTAAGGTAGATGTGAACTCCATGTTCAAAACATGTTCTTTTCTTCACAATTTTCTTTATAATAAAACAGAATGCAAAAGTCACTAGGGCCTATAACATACAAATTAGCATGTAGATTTACTTCTAATAATCACATGGCCTTGTCATCATTGAATTAACTATGATTAATTCCTGAATTCCTGAACTGTGTTAATAAACACATGGGACCAATTTGATTTGCACAATTTACTTAAATGGTACTTAAAAATAAATAGTCAGCAATGAGTATAAAATTGCCACCATTGCAACTCTTTAAAGAATCCTTTAAAATTAATTACTCAAGTGACATCACTTGAGTAATTATTTATCAAATACTTGCAAGGAGCTTACTATGCTTTTGACAAAAGAGCTAAGAGTCAGCAAAGCCTTGATCAAATAAGTAATACTTAGTTAACAAACTCTTAAATATATTAATGGTACTTCATAGACTTATAGAATTGGGATAGAGCTAAGGTAGTCATTACATTCACCCAAGTCACATGTGTGGAAGGAGTAGAAGTTCTTATTTGAGAATATAGTATTTACCTTAGTATTTGGATGAGTATGGAAATCAAACAGATAAAATAACAAGAGTTCTGAGAAATATTTCAGAGAGAAAGTAGAGAGAATGTCAAGATATATATATATATATATATGATCCAAGAAATCTGGAACAGGAGCATGAAGAAAAAAGAATTGGGTTGTGTGTATGTTTTAGCCAAGATTTTATGTTAGAATTTTAGAGACAGGTGGAAGTCAAAAGGTCCAAGTAAAAACATGTTTTTTCTCTAAAATCTTTGTAAAACATTAAAAGTCCTATATTGAAAGTACAAGTCTCCTTCATTTTATTGCCTTCGTAACATGCTGTAAACTGAAGGTGATCGGTTACTTAGTATATTGTTGGGTAACATAAAGAGAAAATGCACATGGCAATAAGACCATTCTACATTTGAAATGTAGAAAAATCAGCAAGCCTAGAAACAAAGGAAAAGGCAGTGGGAACACATAGAGTACATAGATCTTAAGTGCGCAGTTCGATGATTTTTCATAAACTGAACACACTTGTGGAAACCACCATCCAGAAAGAGTAATCCTTATTCTCCTTCCTGACACAAGTCTCTACCAGCCAAAGATAGCCAATAACCCAACTTCTAAAAACCTAGATTGATTTTGTGTATTTTTGTCCTCTATATAAATGCTAATATATAAGATGCAATCTCACAATACATGCTTGGTTTTGTCTGTATGGGCTGCTAGAAACAGGGTGGTTTATAGAAACATTTATTTCTCACACTTCTGCAGGCTGGAAAGTCCGAGATTGTGGTATTGCAAGATTCGAGTCTGGTGCGGAAGGCTTATTTGCTAACCTGCTATCTTTTCTCTGTGACCTCAACATGATGAAAGGGGCAAGGGACCCTTTATAAGAGTACTAGTTCATTCATGGGTCTCTCATGACCTAAACATCTCCCAAAGGCTCCACCTGCTAATATTATCACACTGGGCATTAGGTTTTCAACATATGAATTTTGTTGAAATTAAACATTCAATCTATAGTAACTCATGTGTGTAGTTCCTTTTACCTCTTTGGCACTTGTGACATTTTTCCATCTGAGGCATCTAAGCTTAGTTTATTCTCACTGCTTTATGCATAATAGAATTTTTAGTTGAAAATGAATTTAAAAATAATAGGCATTTATTTTCACTTTTATTTGTTAGGAAAAATATAGTTAGTGAACAAAACCATAACTCAAAGACATGACTGCTCAGGATAAGGCTGGAACAAGTGTATCTGTAAAAAGTAAGGGTAAATTAAAAGAAAAACATTTATTGTATATTAGTGCAGGTTGTACACAGGAAGGACAAAAATTGTCAGTTATGCTCGATTGATGACATAATGTTAAACAACGATTAGGGCGTGAGTCTATGTCATATGATCCAGAAAACAGAAAGAATTGAGTGTTTTAGTCAATTGGGTCTGTGGAGGATATCCCCTCAGAGGAAAAGAGGTAAGTGGTTAGTTATCTGCTACATTATTTCGTTGTCAATTTCTCTGCTGAGTCTCTTGAGGTCACATGAATCAATGTGATCATTACAAGGAATTCTGTAGTTTTACCGGTTATTGTGGTTTTGTTTTTACCTGTTCTTTTTTTTTTTTTTTTTTTTTTTTACTCTCCATGGATCAGAAAAATAATTGCAAAACCCCTTCTTATTTAAAAAAAAAAAGAAAAGAAATACACAGCTAATGAGTTTGAAAAATCATGCCAAAATTGGTCACCAAGTGGTTAACAAACAAACAAACAAACAAACATGTTGAATGGATTCTAAAGGTTTTAGACTAAAGAACTAATGTTAAGGACTGATCTGGCTGATTTTATCACTTTGGATGCACTTAATCAGAATTTGTTGTCCTTGGAGCAATATTAATATTCCGAAAGGTTGATTGATTGAAGACCAGACTCATAGTCCTTCTTCACTCAGTAAGGTTGAAATGTGGGACTTCTATGGCATATCACAGAGGAAGGAGTACAAAGTCTCTGAAACATGAGAATGCTCAAGTTCATCTACTACGTAAAAACTGTTAGCCATATGCTAATCATTCAAGGGGGGTATTCTTTAAGGGCACTTTTTTAACCAAGGAATGAAGACACACGTTGGTGAAAGGAGTACTGACATTCTAGAAAAGCTCTAGGAGATGCTACCATGGAATTAAACTAATGATTTCAATAGAATTAAATCCTGGAATAGTGGTGTTTAATCTTCAGAGATAGAGTGGATCCAATTATCATAATAAGCGTGAGGTGGAGTAGTATGAAACAATATGTTTTGACCCATAGGGATTTATTGTCACAGTTGGCTGATTAATAAGCTGCTATCCATAATGAATAGATAGGCTATGGAATAATTACTTCATCTATATAATTAGGGAACTTTTCCCCCAAAGGTTAGAAAAGTGATTCTGGTCAACATATTAGTTATTCGTGACTATTTACCTAGTTCTCAGTTTAGTCCATTCACAGACCTATCAACCTTTTTTTGAGGAAGAATCATCAATTGACCTCCTCCTATACTACATATTTTCCTTTAAACTTTTCCCCAGAAACTGGCTTTCATATAATAGGTTGGGTGTATCCTGAAAAAAATGAGAATATTTAGGCATTCCAGGGGTTACAAGATACTGTCTGAAATTTGGCACTAAATCCTAGAAGCCCACAGTTCCACTACTGTCCTGAAGTTGGATTTGGAGAGATGGAAGCAATGGAAATCTGGTGATGAGTGGAGATATGGCTTAGTCTATTTCACAGTTTGAATGAAAAATTGTGGTTATTCCCCAGTTCCTGAAGGTATACTCGGAATAAATGTGCTTAGTAACTGGTGGAATCCACAGAGTGGTTTCCTGACACATTGGTAAGAAGAGCCAAGTGGGAGTCTGTCATCCTCAGACAAGTAACCAAGAGCAGAATTTAATCTCATACCAAAATTTGAGCCATCGCCAGAGACTTGAGAGATACTGATGAATGGTTTGTATCATATTCCTGAAAAACCCACATATTTGGCTGGTGCAGAAATCAGATGTTTCATTGAAATTATTGTGTATTACGATACATTTTAACTGGTACTAATGACTATGTGGTATCTTTACTGGAGAAAATATGTCACATTCTCTGTACCAAAAGCACAGGAAATCAATGCAGTGTGTATATTCATATATTCTGAATGTTTATGTTCAGAAGTTCACCTTCATACGGCAGAGTAGATATTCAGTATCTTATTTTATGGCTATAACCTCCTCTCCTACATTGTAATGCTGAGGGTCCTTAAACATCCTGTGCCCAACGGAACATCACACAGGTCTATTGCATTAATGATATTTTGTTTATTGGATCTGATGACAGAAGGGAATGAGTACCTCAACTGATGCAGCATGACAGAGGTGTGCTAGAGGATGGAAGAAAAACCCTACAAAATGGAAAGCTGTTTTATAAGGAAGTTTCTAATCACTCAGTGGTCTGTTATATGTGGGTATATATCCTCTAAAAGTAGAAACAGTAGCTGTACTTTTCACCAACTACCATGGAAAGGCAATAAGTTTTGTGCACCTATTTGGATTTTGAGGACAACTTACACCAACTTTGAGTGTGCTTCTCTTACCCATTTTCTGGATAACTTTGCAAGCCACCAGTTTTGTGTGGGATCCAGGAGAAGAGAAGATATCACATAAGGTCCATGTGTGGCATAAGGTGCCTTAAAATACGGGTGTTATGGTTGAGCATCCAGTGATATTTGAAGTGTCTGTGGCAGATGGGGAGCAGTATGGAACCTCTAGAGGAAATTGCAACATAGACCCCTGAGAGTTTGAAGAAATCTCTGAGAATCTTTTCTGCCTACAGCTATTCTCTAATCAAAGAAAAGCTCCTGGCTTGCAACTGGGCCTTTGACGATGATATACCAAGTTACGTGACATCCACAGCTTGCCACCTAATCCAGTAATTTTTCAATCCATTCAAATCATAAAGCTATCTGTGTGCCGCAGCATTCCATTACTAGTGGGAATGCTATGCATAACATTGGGCCTGAGCAGGTTTGGAGGACACAAGTAAATTTCATAGCATGTGGCTCATTTGCTGTATTTCCTTCTACTGCTTTACTATCACTTCTCAAAACCCCTACCTATGGAATCATGATCAGTTTTCAAATACAAAAGAGAACACAATCAACCAATTAACCGATAAAAGATTTCAGGGAGGACTGGTTTGCCAGTGGGGTCTGCATGGTGTGCAGCAATCACCAGCTGGAAATAGCTACATTTTAGCTCCACACAGGGATGGTCCTGTCAGATAGAAGGGATATCCTTCCAGCTGGCAGTGACTTGAGCTGTAAATTTAACTGTTGACTTTTTGGAAACTTCGATTCTACACTAATTTCTGAGCAGTGCCTATTAGATTGGCTGGGTGGTCAAGAACTTAGAAAAGACAAGATTGGTAGTTCCTGGAAAGGCAGTTGAGGGTGAGAGAATTATGTGAACTGACTTATCAAAATAGGATCAAAGTGCAGATAGTTCTGTCATATTTAAATTTCCTAAGGAGCATCCATTACAGGGGAAAATCTCAATAATCATATAGACAAGAAGACCCATTAATGGTCTTATTCTTTGTTTACTTGGGAAACAAGTTTTCAAATTCCTGCTTCTTGCTCAGTGAACCCATGTATCAAGTGATTACATTGTTTAGGATGGGGACTATCCATGAGCTGAATAACATGGACTTTTCCCCATCAAAGCTAATGTATTTTGTGCCCATATGACCAATAAAGGATAATGCTGAGCCAATTTGGCACCATTTTCCTATGGACTAACCAGTCACTCAAGTGAAGATTATTTATCAAATCTTCCATGAAAGGAGCAGCACGTTCTCACGTAAAAAGAATTACTCTGGACACAGACTGACTATTCTTTCCTACAATTCTGCTAGTGCCATCATCCGTGTACTATAAAATGCCTATTCCTTGCCACTTAGTCAATTTCTAATTAAGAAATTAATTTTATCACTTAAAAGTGTGCCAAAGATCATGCCACAGAATTCATGGAACTTACTATGTGCCCATCACTCAGAATTAGCTGACCTGATAAAATGGTAGAAATGGCCAACTGATGACACCACTGCAGGGATATCTGGGAATTCTTATACTGTAGGTTGTGACATGTGCCTTAAAATAGTAGACCATATATTGTGCTGTTTTCCCCATAGTCATCATACCACCAGGTAGAGAGAAGAAGGCCCTCTCCTTAAAATACCTAATAATCCGTTCACAATATTTTTCCTCCTACCCACCCAAATTTGGCTCAGTTATATTGGCAGTCCTATATCCAGAGAGAGAGATGCCTAGGCCAAGGATCATAACCACAATTCCATTAAACCAGAAGACGAAACAGTTAGCTGGCCATTTCGAAATCCTCTTCCACATAACTGACAAGCAAATGACAGGATTAATTTTTTAAGCTGTAGTGATTTCTCATACTGTCAAGGGAAAATTGGGTTATTATTGAACAAAGGAGAGAAAGGGGACTATGCTTAGACCTGGGGCCTTCATAAGGGAATTCTTTGTATTGCCATGTCCAGTGATAATGTCAGTGGGAAACTAGGATGACTGAATAAGGTCAGGACCAACATGGGTATTTACTCTGTAGATATAAATTTTGAGATTGCCCAACCAAGTAAAGAACCCAAACCAACTAAGGTAGTGGGGAAAGGGAATCAGGCACTCCACAGAGAAGGAAGGGAATTATGACTACTGACTTTGACCTTATAACTGGCTGAAGAGATAGGGAATACAGTAGTTATGTCTTATGTCCAATGATTGATTTTTCTTCCCTCCCTTTTTAAAACCTTATATGGCTAATGCTATAATTTAGGATTCATGGAGGATTTAAGTGAACATCACCCTCTGATGATTTGGTGACAGATGGGGTTACATGATTTTGTTCCCTGTTGGTCGAGAATGGATGCTAAATTGCAGTATGGGTTAAGAGTATTGGCTAATCTCCATTTCCATTTCCCCCTTCCCCTTAGACCTATGTTCTGCTATTCTTTTGTCTGTTCTGTGTTCTAAGGCATGGACTCCCATGGACTGTGTTAACCTGGGTTTTCTTGCCTTCTGGCTTCCGGTTGATTTAAGTCAGTTGAAGGCAGCAGCAGAAGACTGTAGAATGGGAAGAAAGAGCAGGAAGGGTACTTTTTCTCCACATCGTTCCTCAGTTCTGGCAGTGTCTGGCTACAGAAGTCCCAGTCCCAGTAGCGATTGCCTTTATAATTAGGTTCTATTGCGCCTCTTCTCTTCCACTGTCCAGCTCACCATCAGATACGTTTGTCCCTTTGCCACAGAAGCCTAATGGCGGTAATAACTTCCTGCTTGGCTAGTCGCTGGGTTCTGCAATATCTCTGCTTGGTTGCTTTAAACCTTCCCACAACTCTTTTTAAATGATCTTAGTGATCCCGAGTGTGCCTTTTATTTCCTGCTGAGATCCAAACTGATACTCCAATCTATAACAAGAGAATCCCTGTCAGTAGATTGATTCTAACAATCTTCAGACGTTTCCTCCCAGATATGTTTATTTAAATTGCTTTTAGCGACTCATTTTGTAAACGAAATCTAGACACCACGGTGAATAGTGAAGGTGGTGATCCTGACGTGTGCTCCTGGAAAAGCATTCATTTGCCTGACAGTTTCCAATCTCCTGGGCAAGCTCTTGAAGCACATCCAAGGGGAAAAAAATTAAATTTTCTGAATTACATGTTTGTTTGAGGTTATACAAGGAGAGGTTTTACAGTAATACTGGGCTGTTTTAATAATGATTGCTTTGGTCTACATGCGACTGGTTAACTTAAGTCCTTTGCTAGCGTGAAGGTTCCCTGGGTTACCCTGCCCAGTTCCCCTGCTTTGTTGTCCTTATCATTATATGGGAGAAATTGACAGGTCTTAATGTATAAACTTGTTGCCAGGATTAAATGTGATGATGCGAGCAAAACATCCAGGACAGTGATCATGAAATAAGAATTGCTGTTCTCCACATATTCACCTGCACTCCATAGCCAAGTGTCATTTTATTGACTTTATTCCCCACTCGGCTGTATCCTCAAACACCTAGGAAAGGCTGTAAGTGAATTTAAGAGGTAATAGCAGAATGAGTTCCCCAACATGACTTTTCAGCTACTCTCTTACATTGTGCTCTTTTGTTTCTCCAGAAGTTTAAAAGTCCCTAATTATGGGTCTTATACCACTGGAGAGCATGAATGG
Organism: Mustela nigripes; assembly: GCF_022355385.1. Taxonomy (NCBI): domain Eukaryota; kingdom Metazoa; phylum Chordata; class Mammalia; order Carnivora; family Mustelidae; genus Mustela; species Mustela nigripes. The sequence goes on from NC_081574.1 coordinate 19,521,060, forward strand.
AAATATAACCATCTAACTGTCACGAAGCTTAGTTTATGATTATACCACAGTTCCCTTTAATTTCCTTCAATGTTTTCTCATTAAAGTCTCTCATATGATTAAACTTAATTTTCCTTCTCGTTTACCTCCTGAGATAGCATCATCATTCAAATTAAACCTTACAGCAACATATTTAATTGAAATTTCAGTAACTAACAGTACCAACTATTTCCGTAAAAGAGAAACTCTTTCAAACATCTCATTTCACCCACATTCATACTATGTCTTTTTATCTCTTCTTTTCCAGTGAAAACTTAGCAGGGCAATCCATTACTGCAAAATGAAAAATGAATTATAATTTGACATTATGTATCATTGAATTTGAATTACAGGACCTGTTCACAAACTCCAGAGTTCTGAAATGAGAAAGATTGGAAACAACAAGGGACCTATGTCAAATAACCACAGGAAAGTTGATTGCTCTGAAAGACTTCAATAAAGCACATTAATTAAAACCTGCACTCAAGCCTCCTCAGCAGTTTGGTGGTTGACAAAAGCACTCCAAAACAGTTTGAACAGATTATGTGCTTCATGTTAGGGAGCAATTGAAAAGTCAGCAATACCTCAATCATTTAAGATAGAAATGGTACAATCTAAATTGGCCTGCGGAAGAATAGATAAAATACTCTCTAGGTTTCAGCATTATCATGTTCTTTCTCCAGCAGCCTGATAAAGTCTAGCCTATATTGATATAGTTATAAAGCAGCCCAAATCAAAGGGAGATTTATTCTAGATTTCATTTCCATCACTTCGAAGAGAATGGAATAAAAGAACTTACATGAAAGTTATTACTAAGGTAGAAGAAAGATGTAATAACACAGTTGCCCAGCATTGGTAGGGAGTACAGTTATAGAGCTTGCTTAACTGAAGGTTAACTCAATAACATAATAAAGAGAATAAAGAGATGTAGAGAAAATTGGTTTATTTTCATATTTTGCATGGTCTATAGTGTTGCAAATACTTAATTTGAAGTAACTTCAATATACTATGTGTAACGATGGATGTCTTTCGGGAGTGAGCAGTTGACTGAAATATTACAGCCCTAATTGGTGTCCTACTGTATTTTATAATGATACTGGATCACTTGAGCTTAGCGTACTCAATATTTTCCAGTTTCCTGAATTTTTAATTAGTAATGGGCAAAGTCAGTGGGCCATCAAGTTAAAACTGAGTACAGAAAATTGATTGAAATTGAACCTTTCCATAAGAAACAGATCTAGTAGAGTTCAATTTACCAAATAGGCTACTATAATTTTGATATGAAATTACTAGAATTATAACATAATATGATAAATGTTTTTTTTTCTTATTTTCTTGGGCTTTGGACAGAGATTATTAGAATAGCTACCAGATCACCTGTGTAAGATAGATTTAGAGAATAAGAAATCAATGATGGAACCCTAGTACTTACTACGTAACTCCAGGGTATGTAATAGAAATAATTAACTAGAAGGTTAAAGAAGTTAATAGTGAGGATCTCATTGCATAGTGTTGTCAGGGTGTCATTTATCAACCCCCTAGTATGTTTCTGTTTTCCAAAATAGCAGCCTGAGTAATGCACACATAAATTTGGTTATATTTTCTGTCTTATTCCTCCTGAAAACCCACCCCTGTTTCCTAGAATCAACTACCATTGACTGGCCCATTTATAGACATAGTATTTCTCACTAGTTATTTAAATCTTCTCTCAATTGTTTGTTTATTTATTTGACAGAGAGAGCAAGAGAGCACAAGCAAGACCCTGGGATCATGACCTGAGCTGAAGGCAGATGCTTAACCATTTGAGTCACCCAGGTGCCCTGGTGTTTTTTTGCTTTTTGTTTTTAATGCTATCACCTCACACATATCAAAATGGCTAAAATAAAAAACTCAAGGAACAAGAAGTGTTGTTGAGGATGTGGAGAAAAAGGAACTCTGACGTACTGTTAATGGTATTGTAAACTGCGACAGCCACTGTGGAAGACAGTATGGAGGTTCCTCAAAAAATTAAAAGTGGAACTACCTTATGGTCCAGCAATTGAACTACTGGGCATTTACACAAACAATGTGAAAACATTAATTTGAAGGGATATATGCACCCATATGTTTATTGCAGCATTCTGAACGATAACCAAACCATGGAAACAGCGCAAGTGTCCATCAATAGATGAACAAAGAAGATGTGAATATACATACAATGGAATATTATTCAGCCACGAAGAGGGCAAACTTTGTGATTTGCAACAACATGAATAAATCTACAGAGCATAATGTTAAGCAAAAGAAGCTAATCAGAGAAAGACAAATACTATATGATTTTACTCATATGTGATATTTAAGAAACAAAACAAATGACAAAGAGACAGATCAGAAAAACACACTCTTAACTATGTAAGAGAACAAACTGATGGTGACCAGAAGGGAAGTGGGTGGGAGTTGGGTGAGACAGGTGAAGGGGCTTAAGAGTACGCTTATCATGATGACTACAGTGTAATGTATGAAATTGCTGAATCACTATAGTGTACACCTGAAACAAATAACAACACTGCATGTTAACTCACTAGAATTAAAACAATAAAATTTTAAAAAATTTAAAAATGCTATCATTGGGGGCACCTGGGTGGCTCAGTGGGTTAAGCCTCTGCCTTCGGCTCAGGTCATGATCTCAGGATCCTGTGATCGAGTCATGCAGGGAGCCTGCTTACCCCTCTCCCTCTACTGCTCCCCACACTTGTGCTCTCTCTCCTTCTCTCACTCTCTGTCAAATAAATAAATTATTTAAAAAAATGCTATCATTGTCATTCTGTAAGTATTACAACTTCTCAGATTTATTCCTATTTCTGTGTGAGGCTTCCACTATTTAAGACACTACCTTTGCTCAATTGCAATAAAGTTTAATTATGAAACATTTCAAACATGTACAAAAGGAGACTGAAAAACATAACTACCCTCAATTTGTCTGCCACTCATTTGCCAAAATTATGTTTTCCTTTTTCTAAGTTGTTTTAAAGAAATTTCAGATATTATGTGATCTCTAAAAATATGAGCATTTTATATATAAAATGCTATCATCACAACAAAAATCTTAGCAACACCTATAATAACTGGTGTCATTCAGTACCTAAATATTCAGATTTCCTCAGTAATCTAAAAAATGTTATTTTATCATCTATTGTGTGAATCAAGATCCAAACAAGATCAATCCTTTGTATCAGAAAACAATATCTCTTTATTCTCCTTTATTCTAAATAGTTAGTGCTCACAACTTAATTTTTCTAATTCATATTTTTATTTGTTGAGGAAACCAGGCCAACTGACCTATAGAATGTCCCATAGTCCGGATGCATTATTCACCTCTTATTGCTGCTATTTATTGTGTTCCTCTTTTTTCCGTTTGTCTTGTAATCTTCGAATTAGTTCTAAAGGTTTGATTAGATCCAGTTCAATTTTTTTTTTTTTTTTTTGGCAAGAATACTCAACAGGAAGGAGGTTCCATGTAATATATATATATATATCAGAAGGTACTTAGTATCTGTTGGTAGTATTCTTAGTAATGCAGACACTGATCAGATGTTTCAGATGTGAAATCTTAAACTTTCCTCATAAAATTCCCTGTTAATATCTTCTGATGCTTTCATCCACTGATAAAAATTTGCCTAAATCAATTATTTCTAGTGGTGTGCTGGAGCCAACATCCATTATCTCATAAGATCCAATTATGCACATTTCTTTGCAACTCCGTGTTCAAAGACTTTATGTTAATGGCTTGAAATTGACCATGAGGGGAGTATTTATACAAAAATCAGCAATACTACAAATCAGAGCTTTTTATAGAGACCCACTTTTCAGCACATCCTTAATTATTTCATGGATTAAAAATGTGGTTTTATAATCTGCCATTAATTCCACATTCATAAACGAAAATTTTTTGAAAAAAATGTTTTCTCAATTATGGCTCTTTGGTAACCCTGAAAAATAAGGCTTTGTTATTGGTCTGTCAATGTAGACACTCATTGCTCTTAGGGGCTAAGCCTGGTCAGGAAAAGGCTTTGTTCTTCTGCCTGTACACTTCTCTATTTTGAATCTCTCTCTCTCTCTCCATTTCTCTCTCAGGATTAATGTAACACATTCACAGTTATTATAATAACTGATATGTGTGAGTTTATTCCTGCCATCATATGAGAATTCAACCATGCTTTCCTGTTGATTTCTTCACTGCTCTTGCCTTCCGTTGGACTGTTTCCTTTGTTTCTTTCTTTTTTTTTTCTCTTATTCTTGAAATTCAACCTGTTTCAATTGTTTCAGGGTGATTTTCATATTTTTAACACCACACTTAAAATTATACTTTTACCTATATGTTTCCTTTTAATGTTTATACTCAAAATAACATTTGTATGCAAGGGCAGAGAACAGTTGGAAATGATAGATATCAGACAGAAGTAACTGGTAGAACCTCTCTGCTCAAATAAATATAAGCCCACTTTTCTTCACCAGGTAAACATATTAGCATGCTTTCCCTTTGTTCATTTCTGTCACATCCTCTCATAACAGGAACATCTGTGATTTTATGCAATGGTTGATATTTTAAATTATTATTTAACAAGATAATGGACTTAAACTGTTTTTAAATCAGTACTCTGTGCCCCTTGTGTCATCTTGGATTCATTTTTGTTCTTCTTACTCAAGATTGTTTGGGCACTCTTACTGTATTAAAATCTTGAAGTTGGCTTGTTCTTAAAATAAACTGGAATTTGATTAGTATTGCAATAAATTTATAATATATTTTGGGAGCATTCTCAATTTTTCAATATTGAATCTTTCCTGTCTATGAATTGGAAAGCTTCTTCCTCCTCTTTCTCTTAGGAAAAAAAAATTAGATCTTTAATAATTTATCTCCATAATGTTTTATAGTTTTCTATGTAGCAGTCTTACACATCTATCATTAAATTAATTCCAAAGCATTTTATGATTGTTTTTGCTGTTGTACGTGGATTTTAAAGTGTTTGTTTTTAAGTTATTGTTGATATATACACATGCATGCACACACATATAGATCATTGCTAAATGTACTTATTCATTATAATATAATCTGTAGATCCTTTTAGGTTTTCCAGATGCATAACAATATTATCTGTAAGTAATGACAGTTTACTTTTCCATTTGAATCTTTATCATTTTCTTACCTACTATAGTACAGTATTTATAATAGTTGTTAAAGCAGGTATTTTTCTATTTTCTTGATCTTAGTAGGCAAAAATTTTTTTATTTGGTCATTAAGTATAATATTTTCTGTAGGTTTAGTGTAGAAGGATTTTTTTTTAAATCAGGTTGAGGAAGTTTGCTTCAATTTCTACTTCTTTGAGATTTTTTTCATGAAAGATGGATAAATTTATCTCTTACCTTTCTCTACATGTATCTGAGGTGATTTTAAGATTTATTCCTTTATTCTGTTACTATGAGGTATTATGTTGATTGATTTTCTAAGTGACAAAGCATTCTTACATTCCAGTCAACAGTATCCTTGGTCATAATATATGCAATTTTTATGGATGATAGCTCTAGCTAATATAATTTTTAGAATTTTTGTGCCTATGAAGGGAATCACCTTGTAATTTTTCCTTTTTGGAATGTTATCACTTAGATCATTCTGGTCTCATAAAAAATGACTTGTTCAGTATTACCATTCTATCTCTAATTGTGAATATATCTACTTTTATTTCCATCATTTTGTACTTTATACATTTTGAAGCTATTGTGTATTTATGTTCAAAATTATAATAATTATATCTTCCTGGAAGAATGACCATCCTATCATTATAAAATATTATTTTAAAGGCCTGTTTATCTGTTATTAGGATAGTTATATAAGCTCTATTTGGGGCATATATTGATAAATTTTCCATTATATTGTTTGCAATTTGTTATGGACTGAATAATTACCACCACCATCCCCCCCTCCCATTTATATATTGAAGCCCTTCCCCAAAATGTGATGGTATTAGGAGCTGGGGTCTTTGGGAGATAATTAGGTTTAGATGAGTCATGAGGTTGGTGCCCTGTAAGAAGAGACACCAGAGAACTTGATCTCTCTGCCCTGTGAGGATCCAGTTGCATGCAAGCCATGAGGAGAATTCGACCATGGTGGCATCCAAATCTCCCGTTTCTAGTCTCCAGAACTATGAGAAAATAATATACTGTTGTTTAAACTACCCAGTCAGTTATATCCTGTTCTAACAATCTAGCTAAGACTCAGCCTTTCAGCATACCTAAAAAATGTAGGAGGTAGCTCTTATAAGTAACTCATACTTAGTATCAAGTCTTTATCAACCAAATAATATTTGCTTTCAATAAGAGCTTTTAGTGTAGTATTACATTTGATATAATCACAGATATTTTAAGTCCTATAGTATATTAGAAATAACCACTTTTCTTTTACCATTTTCCAGAATTTGTGTGAACTTCAAAACATTTTAACTCCATTTACTTCCTTCCATTTTGTGCTTTAGTTTATTCATTTTATTTCTACGTATATTTTAAATCCTACAAGATATTGTTGTTGTTGTTGTTGTTACTTATGTGGTCAAAAGTCACAAAAAATTTAGAATTTTCTTTCATGTTGGTTGGTCTGCTGGGTGGAATGATTTTATTTTTCTGAAAACATGTTTATTCTGCTTCCATTTTTGAGGGAGATTTTCACTGAGTGTAGAAATAATGCAAGAAAACAGTCTGAAGATACCATTCTATTATCTTTGTCTTTCATCATTTAAGAAGCAAGCTCTTTATCTTATTGTTATCCTGTGAAGGTAATCTATTTTTTCCTTTTGGCTGCTTTAAAATTTATCTCTTTGTCTTTGGCATTCAGCAGTTTTAGTATGATGTGTGGCTTTCTTTGACTTATAATGCTTGAGTTTCTTGAATCTTTGGTTTGGTATTTTAAATCAATTTTGGAAAATTCTTGGCCTTTATGTCTTTATAAATTGCTTCTGTGCTTTCATGTTTCTGCTTTTCTAAGTCTAGTTAAACATAAACTAGGATTTTCCTTCTCCCTTTTTTTGTAGTTTCAGTACATATTTTCTTCTGGCTTACTGAGCTTCTCTTCAATTGTGTCTAACATGTGAAACTAACGTATTCATATCTTTATTTCAGTAATTATTTTTTATGTGTAGATTTTTCATGATGTATATATATCTCTGTTTACTTATCTCTATCATCTGTTTATATATACAATATTCCAATTATACATACTAAATACTTTGAATATTTTGTATATACTGAACATATTGGCCAAAGTTATATTGAAATTTATGTCATATACCTTTAATATATCAGCCTCTTATTTTAATATTTGTTCATTTCAATTTTAGTCTTCTGCTTAGGTCTTCTGGTATGTTTAGTTATTTTCTTTTTCATATCAGGTATGAAATAGTCTATAGATAATTTGAGCTGTGGATATTGCTATTTTGCTCCAGAGAGAATTTACTTTTTCTTCTAGGAATATCTAAAATATGTCCAAAATATCATCATCACCTCTGGGATTAAATTGATTTCATAGCTGGTTTTTAACCTTCATGAGTATAAGTTTATTTTTAGTTTATCTTTACTCCTAATGTATAGCCCTTCATTTTACCAAATAAACTTTTTAGCAAATTTCCTTCTCCTTAGAAGGCTCTGAAATTGAAGTTTTGTTCCTGTAGCCCCATCAGATTATTAAAATCTCTCATCAGTATTTCAGACTGTCAGCCATTTGCTGAACTTACCTCTTTGAGATTTTTCTTCTTTTTATTAATTTTTTTTGGTATTTTGTTCAATTAGCCAGCATATAGTACATTATTGGTTTTTGATGTAGTGTTCAATGATTCATTATTTCCCTATAACACCCACTGCTCATAACACACATGCCCTCCTTAATACCCATCACCTGATTACCCGCCCCCTCGCCCCATCCCTTCTGTAACCCTCAGTTTGGTTCCCAAAGTCCAGCATCCCTCATGGTTCGTCTGCCTCTCTGATTTCTTCCCATACAGTTTATCTTCCTTCCCCTCTGGTCCTCATGCTATTCCTTTTTTTTTCTTCCATTTTACCCTTTATCAAATTCTTATTATCATGGTAGCTTTTCCTTATCTTCAAAAATATGTGATTTAAGGGCACGTGGGTGGCTCAGTGGGTTAAAGCCTCTGCCTTTGGCTCAGGTCATGATCCCAGGGTCCTGGGATGAAGCCCCACATCAGGCTCTCTGCTCGGCAGGGAGCCTGCTTCCTCCTCTCTCTCTGCCTGCCTCTGCCTACTTGTGATTTCTGTCTGTCAAATAAACAAATAAAATCTTTTAAAAAAAGTGATTTATATTCTATCCAAGCTATTTGTTCTTGATGAGAATACTGCTAGTTATAAGCCAGTGGTCATAATCGTGAGGAGAAACCCACTGAAAATCTTACCTTTTCCTTGTAAAATAGAAATAACATTTTCAGTGTATAAGATTAAGGTCTTTATTTTCAGAGCACACTAAAGTTAGATATTTACTTTCATCCTTACCTCAAATTATTAATAAAATATCTTGACTAGATTTTATCAAAACACTAAGTCAATATATAAAGACTATTATAAAATGTTACTTATTGACATTGGTGATCTTCATTTTAAAAAAGCACAAGATTATGTGATTCTAAATCACCAAAAATCTTCTCAGGTAGCCCTTGACTGTCCATCATTTTCAAATTCAATGAAATGAATTTCATGTCTCTGAGGCAACAAATACACACATTTGTTTGAAACCAAACAACTAACTTATAGTATAGATAACACCATTTCATTAGTCTTTTCTTATAAGTGATCAGTAAATAAAATTCAGTTTGGAGAGTGATAAGACATCTGGAAACTTTATGTTGAATTTTCTTAGTGAAAACTAAATTTGGTGTTCCCTGACCAAGCTTCTTACTTGCAGTGATGGCAGGGTATTCCACAATTGCTTTTTCCTTTGCCATAGAAAGTATCACACATTTTAAATACTACATGAGAATTTTTATTATTATTTTTTGCATACAGGATTTGCATTGTTTTACATTAAAATGAAAATAATTTTAACTGACTCAAGGCATTTCTGGATAAGCTTAGTTCTTTAACAAAGGGCTGCCTCCACATTTGTAGAATCATCAATCCATAATCGCTGGTGTTATTCTTAAATTTCATCATTTTTAATGTTTATGCAAATGTTGTGATTTAGTCTTATCAGTATTTTGTGGAAAACTATTTACAGAGCCTGAGTTTTACATCTCTTGTTTTGCAGTGGCAGAAATGGAATCAATTTCTTACTCTTAACTATGAATGGAGTTTCAAGGAGACTAAGAAAAAGAGGAAAGACTCCAATATTAAATATGGAGACTATAGCTAATAGGAAACACATAAAGAAGTTAGAAAAATGGAAGCGTGGGGCACCTGGATGGATCAATCGGTTAAGCATCTGCTTTTGACTTAGGTCATGATCCCAGGACCCTGGGATTGAACCCCACATCTGGCTCCTTGCTCAGGGAGCCTGCTTTTCCCTCTCACTCCGGCTCTTTCTTGCTCTCTTTCTTTCTCAAATAAATAAATAAAACCATTAAAAAAAGAAAAGAAAAATGAAAGTATGCTAAGAAGTAGAAGCAAACTTTGAAATCTGAAGAAGAGTGTGGAGCAGGGTAACAAGAATTGTTACCAAGTCCTGAGAATCAAGAGAAGCACTGAGAATCAAGAGAAGATTATAAAAACTTCCAAATCATAATAGCATTGACCTCCTCAGCAAAGATAAAATATAACCAATATTACTGTAAATCAGTAAGACTTAATATTCATGATTTTGAGGAAAATTATTTCATAATTAGATGTTATTTTCCACAAAAATGCAATTAATTCTAACGATGCAGAGATTGGATCATTGGTTCAACTCTTTACTTCCTCTTATATAACCCATATCTTTTCTCTGTCCAATAGGATTTTGAAGGCCTTCCAAAAAAGTAGGCAGTATACTCATCCTCACTTTCACTGATTTGACTCTGTGGGCAGAGATCACCATTGGCTGGGTTGAGGTTATAAGAGACATGGGAAGATACTGGCATTTTGTTTTGGTTTTGGCCATCTGCCAGGAGAATTTAGACATTACTTTATTCTGGAATGAGAGGCATATGGATCAGACCCAAATTCTACCTATAGGTTGGAGTTAGTCAATTCCAGCCAACTCAATAAAGCTCAAGAGAATCGCGGTCAGTCTCCACACTCTTGGGTAAGAAATAAGCATTTGTCCCTCTAAATCACCAAACTTGGGAGTTGTCTGTAACTGGTGTCCTTGCATTGATACCTTATTAACATAAGAGAAAAAAGGTATTTTCAAATATTCAAAGTTTTTAAATATTTCGTAGGAATCCATTCTAAGGAAGCCACTGGACTATGTCTTCCACCATATCAAGAAATAAACTAAGGAATATTAATGGATAGATCTAAGAAATAGACTCTAATATGAAGAGAGGACAAAGGAATTCCTTTCTAGATGAAGGAAGTTCCTAAGGGAACAGCTGACCTACAGACATAAAGAAGAAAAAGGGAATTGATAATGATATAGCATACCTCTATAGAGAGTAGACTTAAGTTTCTGATGAAGAATTTGGGGAACTAGTAATGGGTTCACAAAAAATTAAATAAACAAAATTCAAGTATTGTCTACAACAAGTAGGAGTGGGAGTAAAAGAAATAAAATGTAACGATGGCATACCACATCAATCTTCTATGAATAATAAAGAGTCAATGTAAAAATAAATCTTATTATTGATTTAACCAAAATTATTATATCAAGATAATTTGTGAGAGGGCAATTATGGTTATTTAAGATAGCTAAGTCCTCATTATCTTTCTTAGGAAATGAATAAGTGATATTTAAATCTGAAAATTAAAAACCTCAGAGTAAGCCTCTTATCCATATTCATGGAAACACATAATATAGAGGATAGGAATCAGAATTGAAAGGAGTGGGGCTTCATGCTACTGCCTTCCACATATTCCTCATAGAACTATTTGACCTCTTATACCATGCAAATCTGTTATCTAGATTAAGACAATAATTTAAAAAGGAATAATGATATATTTTGCAGAGAAATGTATGCGGACACTCAATACATGACATGGCTACAAAGCATGTATCTTGATTATGTTCATTTTTCCCCCTTCCTCTCAGAATGTTCCAGAAGTTATAATACTCTCTGAATCATAGGGTGCAATGCAATTAATATTCATGTGCATATGACTTTTTCCTTCACAATTTAAATCATAGATTTGACAAGAGAACAAATAAATACCCCAATAGAAAAAAGAATGCTTTTAAAAATTATACAAGGAGATTCTTTAGAGATCTAAATAGCATTTAAAAATTTTTCAGTGTAAAAATTTGAGCTGTAAAACAGCTTCACTAGAACTACAAATATCATTTAACAGTTCTATCACAAAAGTAGACAATTAAGTTATTATAAAATTTCTTGAACTTAATAATTTTAACATGTCAGAAAGTTTTCATTTTGAATTTTTTCATTCTTTAGAATTTTATGTCCAAATTAAGATTAATTTATACTTTTGTTATTTCTCAGTACTGTAAATTAAAATTTTCTCTTTGCTACAAACAACAAAAAGTATTGAAGTGCATACATACAGATTGGGAAAGAAAAATAAATCTGTCTTTGTTCATAGATGACGTGATATTGAAACTCTACAGTATTGACAGAACAACTCCTGGAACTAATAAGCAATATAACAAGGTTGCAGGACACAAGGTTAATATACAATAGTCGATTTCTTTCCTATGTACCAGCAATGAACCAGAAAAATTGAAATTAAAAACATGATGCCACTTATCTTAACACGTCCCAATATGAAATAGGTAGGAGTCTAACAAAATATGTGTAAGATACATATATAAGGAAAATTACAGAAGTCTAATGAAAGAAATCAAAGAACTAAATGAATGGAGAGATATCCCATGTTCATGGATAAAAAGACTCAAATTATCAAGATATCTATTCTTCCCAACTTGATCTATACGTTCAATGCAATCACGATCAAAATTCTGGTTAAGTTCTTGGATATCAACAAAACTGATTCTAGGGGTACCTGTGTGGCTCAGTGGGTTAATCCTGATCTCAGGGTTCTGGATCGAGTCCTGCATCCCTGCTTCCCCACTTCCCCCCTTCTTCTGCCTGCTCTCTGCCTACTTGTGATCGATCTCTCTCTCTCTGTTAAATAATAAATAAATTAAATCTAAAAAAAAACTCATTCTAAAATTTATATGGAAGGGCAAAAGACACAGAATAACTACAGTAATATGCAAGAAGAACAAGCTGGAGAACTGACACTAACACAACTCAAGATTTACTATAAAGCTACAATCATCTTCACAGTGTAGTGTTGGTAAAAAAAAAGTAAACAATGGATCAGTGGGACACAGTAAAGTCCAGAAATAGATGATCTTGGATACGGTGATGATTTTTATATATATAAAACGCCAAAGTACCATCCATGAAAGAAATAATTGATTAGCCAGACTTCATTGTTTATCTACTTTTGGGGGAGATGGAGGGAAAATGTTGCAAATTATCACCATTTAACTACTCTTGTTACTATGGCTATATCAGTAAAATAAAAGCTATAAATTATTCCTTTGGTGGGGAGTCTATCAGTACAACTTTGTTAGATGAGAGACAGAAACCTAATGGAAAGCAGTCTTTGGTGATAATCATAAAAAAATCTTAAAAGAAAATGTATAGAGCTTATTGTTTCTCCCCTTTTTTAAACTTCATAGCTTTATTCATAGGATGATATACCTGATGTTTGTATTAGCTTTCAGGCCTTTTTTTTTTTTTTTTTTTAAATCCTAATTGTGGCTTATTACCTTTATGACAAAAATATATCCCTATGAAATGACATGTCCTTCAGTTCCTCTGTATTTTTGCTCTGTTTTCTGTTAATTATTATTTGTTGACTGCATCCTGCAAGCCAGGTGTTTTGTGAGCCACTGAGACACATAAGGAAGGATAAAATTGGTCCGTGAGCCTCAGGGTGTTCAATGAGTACTTTTAAAATCCCCTGAAAACAACTCTGTGATAGGGTCTTATTGGTATTCAAGTAGCCCAGCTACTTTTTTTTTTTTCCTCAGTATGAAACATAAAAACTTTGCTAGGGTTCTGTAAAAATGCATTATCTTACCTTCTGAACTTAAAAGTAAGTTCACTTCAGTTGTCAACTTTAATATTAAAAGAGGGAACTCTGCTTATCAAAACTGAAAAGTCATATTGCTCTTAAATAAATAACTGTCCATCATAGTTATCTTGCTTCAATCTGATTAAATTCTATTCTCTGAGGATCAAAGACTTCTAATATTCCATTTTAAAAGTCAGAGATTTTATCCTGCAGTATGACTGAAAATCAAATCCTTCTGTTCAAACATTTCAGAAAGCCTATACCTGTTTAGAGTAATTTCTGCATACTGGCAATAAATTTAAAATCTAATTTTAAAGGCTCAATAAAAAATCATAATATTAGAAATTAATACTTGTGAACTTTATTTCCTCTAAAATATAATAGTAATTAATAAGGCATACATGGTTGCACTTATTTATTTTTCCAGTTATTTTATTATTTGCAAACACTGTCTTAGTGACTGAAAGCAAAAATTTATATATATATATATAGCAATAGGTACTCCTTGGATAAGGCATTGTTTCTTTTATTGTGAAGAAAACTGAACTTTTAGAAAGCTGTATATATGTATGATTTTTAATATTAAATAGACTATTTTTAAGAGTTGTTCTAGCTTGATGGATAGATAGCGAAATGGATAAGGCACAGAGACTTCCCATACACCCTCTACCCCCACGCAGGTGCAGCTTTCCCCACCTTCAAATGCCAAGAGTAGAGTGGAACTCTTGTTATAATTGCTGAACTGACACTGACACATCATCGTCACCTAAAGTCCACAGTTCACACTGTGGCTCACTTCCAATGCTATTCATTCTATGGGTCTCAATAGATGTATAATGACATCCTCCACCCTTAAAGAATCATACAGAAGAGCTTCACCCCCAAATCTTCTGTATTAAACTATTCATCCTTTCCCTGCAAGCCCTGGCAATCACTCCTTACCATATCAGAGCCTTATCTTCTTCAGAGAGTCAATAGTTGAAATCACAGAACATGCAGCCCACTCAGCCTGGCCTTCCACCTTGCATTGTGCACCTAGGGTTCCTTCATGACTTGATAGCCTCCCTCTCCCTTTTGTTGAACAATACTCCATTGTCTAGATACACCACAGTCTACCCATCTATTCACCCATTGACAGGCATCCTGGTTGCCTCCATTTTCTCAGAGCGGAGGTTTTTAATTTTAATGAAGTCTAGTTGATCAACTATTTCTGATTAAGATCATGCTTTGATGTTGCATCTAAAAAGTCATACCTATACTCAAGGTCATCTAGGTTTTTTCTTATCTTACCTTCTAGAAGTTTTATAGTTTTGCATTTTATATTTAGGCATATAATCCACTTTCAGCTAATTTTTGTGAAGGGTGCAAGATATGTGTCTAGATATTCTTTTTTCTTTTTTTTTTGCATGTGAATATCTGGTAGTTCCAGCACCATTTGGTGAAAAGACTACCTTTGCTTCATTGTATTGTCTTTGCTTCTTTGTCAAAAATCAGTTGACTGTATTTGTGTACATTTATTTATGAGCTCTTTATTCTGTTCCTTTGATATATTTGTTCTTTAATCAATACCACAATGTTTTGATTACTGTAACTTTAAGTGAATTTTGAAGTTGGTTATGTCAGTTCTCTTTGTTCATCTTTGCTATTGTATTGGCTATTCTGGGTCTTTTGACTCTGCATATGAACTTTGGAATTAGTATGTTGATAACAATAGATTCCGCTGCTGGAGTTTTGATTGAGATATTGTTGAATTTATACATCAATTTGGGAAGAACGTATGTCTTGACAACATTGTGTATTCCAATTCATGCACATGGAATAACTCTCCATGTAAGTCTTCCTTGATTTCATCTATTAGAGTTTGTGGGACATATTTTGTTACATTTATACCTAAGTATTTCATTTTGGGGGGTGCTAATATTAATGATTTTGTGTATATTAACTTTGTATTCTGTGGTCTTCCTGTAATCACTTATTAGCTCCAGGAGTCTTTTGTTGGTCTTTTCATATTTTTATATAGATAAACATATCATCTACAGACAAATTTATCTGTTCCTTCACAATCCGAATATCTGTTATTTGTACTTCCTGTTTTATTGCATTAGCTATGACCTCCAATATGATGGTAATAAAGAAGAGTAGGAGGGAATATTCTTGCCTTGTATCTGATCTTAATGAGAAAACTCTGGTTTGTCATCATTCATTCTGATATTAGCTGTAGGGTGTTTTGTAGATATTCTTTACCAGGTTTTAGTAAGTTCTCCATTCCTACCTTACTGCATTTTTATCATGAATAGGTGTTAAAATATATCCAAAACTTTTTCTAATCTCCTGATACAATCATGTGATTTTTCTTCTTTAGTCTGTTAGTGTGATGGATTATTTTAACCAATATTCAAATTGAACAAACTTTGCACACCTGGAGTAAATTTCATTTAGTTGTAGTATATGATTTTTATATATTGTTGGACTCAATTTGCTCACATTTTCTTGAGGATTTTTACATTTGTCATGAGCAATATTGGCTTAGAGTTGTCTTTTCTTGCAATGTTTTTGCCTGGTTTTGGCACAAGAGTAATGCTGGCCTTGTGGAATGAGTTAGGAAGCAATCTTCTGATATTTGGTAGAATTCATCAGTGAACCCATCTTGGATTGGTGCTTTCTGTTTTGGAATGTTGTTAATCAGCAACTCAATTTATTTAATAGATACAGACCTATTCAAATTATATGTTTCTTTTTTTTTTTTTTTTTTTAGATTTTATTTATTTATTTGACAGGCAGAGATCACAAGTAGGCGGAGAGGCAGGCAGAGAGAGAGGGGGAAGCAGGCTCCCTGCCGAGCAGAGAGCCTGATGCGGGGCTCGATCCCAGGACCCTGGGATCATGACCTGAGCAAAAGGCAGAGGCTTTAACCCACTGAACCACCGAGGCGCCCCTATATGTTTCTTTTTATGTGACTTTCGGGAGACTGAGTCTTTCAAGAAATTGATTGATTTCATCTAGGTTATCACATTTGTGGGTATAGAGTTGTTTATAATATACATATTTTGTGTGTGTGTATATATATATGCATATATATGATATGATATACATATATATATGTATATCATAATATACATCTTGCTTGGTGCTTTTCTAGGTGTCCTGGATCTGTGGTTGGTTGACACTGAATTAGGAAATTCTCAGTTAGTATTGCTTCAGGTATTTTTTTCTGATCTTTTTTTCTTTTCTCCTTCTGGTGTTTCCGTTATGTGTGTTACCCTTTTGTAGTTGTTGCATAGTACTTGGATTTCTGTTCCTTTCTCCAAACTCAGAAATTCCTTCCTCAGTTGTGTTCAGTGCCAATGAGCCCATCAAAATCCTTCTTCATTTCTTTTAGAACGTTTTTGACCGTGAGCAATTTTTTTTTTTTTTAAATTTCTGTCTCTTTGCTAGCATTACCAATTGGTTGATTCTGGCATAGTGTCTACTTTTTCTTTTAGAGAACTTAGCATGCTACTTATAATTGTTTTAATTTTTCAGTCTGATAATTCCAACTTCCTGCTATATCTGAGTAAGTTTTAATGCTGTGTCTCTTGTACCTGTGTTCATTGCCTTTAAGTATACTTATATTTATTGGTTGAAAGCCAGACATAATGCGCTTAGAAAAAGAAAGTCTAGTAGTGACGTGATTGTAAGATGTACAGGGAGAGGGCAAATTTATAATTCCATGTTCAGGTCTCTGTCTCTTAGTAAGACTTTCTTCTGGACTGTGAACTTTACGCATACTCCCCGGTGCTTCTTCCCAATCCCCCATATGGGCTGGGATGGTCAAAGTAGAATAAAATTAGGTATTTCCCTTTTCCCAGGTTGGTTAGGCTCCATTAAAACACCAAAAGGTTAGTTTGTAGTTTTGCTTTAGGGCAGGCCTTTTTAAGAATAACACAATGCTGTAGCATATTTCAAAAGGTTACTTTTTCCCTCCCTGCTTCTGGAGGCCTAGGGGGATTATTCTCCCCCACTTCACCCTAAGAATTTAATGTGAGAACCTGGTAGAGCTTTTTACAGATAATGCTCACAGAAGTGTGTGGGCATCCTGGCATGACTGGACACCCCACGGAGTTTTTACCTCTCATAATCACCCATGAGCTTCCAGCAATTCCTCAATTACAATTTAGATTTTCCTAACCCTGGTACTCATTCTCAGAGAGGTTTCTGCTTGTGGGATTCTGCTCCATCAAGTTGTGATTCCTTGAATCTGCCCATTTTTCTTTCCCATTTTGTAAGCCATGGTTTGACCTATCCCTTCTCTTACAACTCTAAGACAAGTTTTGATTTTTTTTCCCCATTTGCCTAGATTTTGTTTACTGTTAGAGTGGAATGACTTCTTGGGAGCTCCTTATATGCTGGACCTAGAACTAGGATTCTAAAGTATGATTTCGTACAAATGTGTACATATGTTTTCCAAATGTCTGAATATGAAGCCTTAAATTACCTTTTTTTTTTCAGATTTTGAAGTTTTTCCTTTTATTCATTTCTTCACCCTACTCCAGTGGGGGGTGGGGATCTGCAACTTAATTCTGGGAACATAACTCATGGCTACTCTGTGTCTTTAATTGAAATTACCAGTTTCAGAATTACTTGATTATTTAGTAACCCTTGAAAAAGTTTTAAATGAAAAGTTATATTCCACATCTTGTTTCCCCTAATAGGCCAGATGTGGTCCTTATGATTTTGTGTTTCCTAAAGACTAATATACCTTCAACAAATAAACATTTTGTTTCAGAGCATCATCAGTTAATATATGTTTATAAAAAATAAAAAATTATATTAAAAAATAATAATAATACCAGAAGAGAATTTGTGGTGGGTTCTATAAAATTCTAAAACTCTTCCACATGATGGCAGCATCTTTTGGGACAAATACATATATTCCCCAAGTGGTAACATTGGGGAAAAAAAAACAACAACAACACTGAATTTTTTAAAGTATCACTAATGTTACAGATATACTGAAAATATTTTAAAATGTAATGCAAGGCTGTATCTATATACCATGGATACCCAATTAATGTTAATTATGATTAACTCCCTAACAATTTAGGTAAATAAAGCAGCTATCTATACTTAGATAGTCATGAAATATTTCATAATTTCTAATTTCTGCCTGTTTTTAAACTCTCCACTTTCAATGGTGTCTTTTAATTTTGTAAGTCATCACTATTTATGGTGCAGAACCATAATTTATCCAGAGTTACAACAACAATTAGTCACAAAATTAATTGGAATTTGGGATGTACTTTCAGTAATTCATCTTTTGCAGAAAATGACAGAGTAGAGTTAATTAGTAGTGATTAAAAGAACGGTGTTTACCTCTAGTGTTATGTTTATGTTTCAGTTAGGATTTAAATGTCAATGTGTCACAGAAGAAAATTACTAACCCAAATTCAGTTGACTATGAAAATGTCTACACATAGTTTGATGAACTTCAATATATGCATAAAAAGACACATTTTAGTCTAAATCTGTTAGGAAATAATTAAATGTGAGAAAAGATTCTGAGAGGTAAGAGTTCTGGTAGGTTCCATCTATCTGCCCTCTCTAGTCAGTGGGAAACTGATTGCTCCTTTAGTTGCCTCCATACATATAAATTATGGGTTGGCGTTGTTGAGGAAATAGAGTTCAAAATAAAATCTTCAACCTATCCAGAAAACCTCAACATAAATGTAACAGAAAAAGAGAACCATATTCCTGTTGAATAAGTATTAAATCAGAATGTGACATATGTCACAAGAAATGAGCTTAAACATTGCAGACGGAAAGACCTCTCCCTTCTAATATAGCCAAGCAGATACAACCTATTACAGAGATATTCTCAAGATAAACAGTAACTAGTTGTCTAGTAAATGAAGTTGATAACACCATTTGTCTTCATCTGGGCCGAGGAAGTGACTATCTGTGTTTGCTAATTGGCTTTATCCAGAAGAAAAACAAACTTTCCAAACCTTTATGACAAGGTGTAAACTGGAGCAAGGTGTTTGCCAGAATTAGGCTCCTACCCCTCACAGAAACTGGGAAATAGGGGTCCTATCTCCCTTGATATTTAGATTTCAAAGAGATGGCTTGCAGGTCCTCGAGAAAGCCATTCTTAGGTCACAAGGCTGGCAAAATTCTGACTAGTTTTTAAAAGAATTTATATATTTAAAAGAGAGGAGACTGCTTCCTAAAGTCAATGTCCTAAGATAGGGAAGGGAAGGAAATCTCTTCCCTTGTTTTGGAAAAGGAGAATTAAGCCTCTTAGTTTTCATTTATATTTATCCTTACGACATTAATAGTTGCAGATTTTGGCAATGGTCTGGTGGGGTTAGGAATACACACGAGATGATTTAAGATAGGACAAAAACATATTACTAATTCATATCTACTTCCTCCATGTTCCTTTTTGTGTCAGATGCTCTTACAACCTGAAGCTTGGCTCACATAAACTTATATAAGTAGTAAGGGAAGAGTGAAGAAATTGTGAGGGAACTAAAATGGCGGCAAGCTTTAGCTGAGTCTTTCTTTTTAGAAATTGAAGAATTAGAACTCCATCTCCTTGTTCTAACTCTCCGACCACAAATGCAGTCTGAGCATGAAACTACTCGTGCCACAGACTGACGCCTAACAATGTGAGGACAGTGTGGAATAGGAAAGGCACCTCTTGGACAGCACCAAACAACACCTAGAACTTTTTTAGGTACAAGTAAGGGCTCAACTTGCTTCAATCATAGCGACAGTAAATGAGAGCTGAAACCACATGATCCACCCTCCAAAATGAGAAGGCCACGAAGGGTGACTTTTCCTTTAGTGATCCTTTGTGTTGGAGAAGATCCTGCTTTCTGAGCAGATAGAATTTTCCTTCCTCACATAAAGTGCTGTCCCCTCCATGCTTCAGACAGCCAGAGGAAGAGGAAGCTATGTCCTTCATTTATGATCACTCCAAAATGAAAAGCATCTTGAGGTCCTTTAAAGGCATTGCTGCAAGTGAACGCTGTATAGAAGCTAAATTCTGGCACCACTAAAATACATATAGATAATGAGGTCTCAACTGCATTTCAGGCAGTCGATTATTTGTCGGATTTTTCTTAAGTGGCAACCTTCATTAGGAAATTAATGCAGAACACCAACACTACCAATTAAAAAGGACCCATGAAACAAAACCAGCATCATCAAATAGTAATAGGAATCACTTGGAAAATAGATTGTTTACAGCAGACTTGTCCGAAAGCCTTCTCTGAACATAAGGGGGTCTGGGCTTTGCCAAACTGAGATGATAAGGGATAGTTTGCCCTGCAGTTTCAAATTCTCTAATCAAGGGATGTGGGCTCTTTTAGCAACAGTACAAAGTTTGTGATGAGCATAAAGAAAGAATAGCACCTGTAAGTCTGAAAAGCTCCTGCCTTTCTGAAGCTTTAGGAATCAGTCACTTTAGAAATCAGGCATGCTTTGAATTATATTTGGCAGCAAAAGATGCAAAATGCAAAACTTCCTGGGGTGCATGTTCCTTCACATTCCTTGGTCCTTAAGACAGTTGAGAAGCTCTAGCCTGCAGTTTTCTTGAGGAGTGTATGACCTCCTACAAAAATGTGAGGTAAGGTGGCAGAGTTTAGGGAGAAGGGAGGGAAGATGGAAAGAGAGGAAGGAAGTTAATCTGCTCTTTTTGCTCCATAGTAAATAGCTGGTTCTTTGCTTTATCTCTTTTTTGAGAAAGAAATAAAATATTAGAAAATACAAAAGCAGAAAAGAAGGAACTTAGAAAATAAAATTGGCCTGAGATGATGCTTCCAGGTGGATTTTAAAATTTTTTAAATTTTTTTCGGTGGCGTGGGGGGTTAAGTTATTTTTTTTTTAAAGATTTTATTTATTTATTTGACAGAGAGAGATCACAAGTAGGTAGAGAGGCAGGCAGAGAGAGAGAGAGAGGAGAAAGCAGGCTCCTTGCCAAGCAGAGAGCCCGATGCAGGACTCGATCCCAGGACCCCGAGATCATGACCTGAGCCGAAGGCAGCGGCTTAACCCACTGAGCCACCCAGGTGCCTAAGGGGGGTTAGGTTATTATTCAAACCAAAAGTAGCCATATTTAGGCTACTTTTGTAAAGAAAAATTGCAAAGTAGGTTAACTTCTTTCCTAGCCACTGGCTTAACTCTTGTCTCCTAAAAGAGAACCCTCTGAGTGTCAGGATAGGCATAAAATTTCTCATCAGAGATGTTCCATGCATCAGAATTATTCTTTTCTTTTTTTCTTCTCTAAATTCTTCCTGTATTCAAAATCTTCTTGCCCTGGGGCATTACAGTAAAACACCACTATAAAGTAAGTAAGTTATAAACAACCCAACCCCATTCTTTAAAACATTTACCTATAAGTCTATACCTCACTAAGAATTTTGGAAAATCAAGTTTTATTTCTAGAGAAGCACAGGCAGACCCAAGGCCCCAAGCCCTACCATTATAGCTTCCCATTGGCCTAACCTACATTTTTACTATTTTCAGCTTATTTGGCAACACAATTCATATATGAAGAGCATATGGGTAAACACCAGTTGTGGATTGTTGCCAGTGCTGAGTAGCAGCCCCCTAAATTACTGTGTACTTCCCTATGTCTCCTAGGTCTCCCTGCCTCCTACTGTACCAATAAGGCTTGGAGGTCCCTAAGGGTATGACCCACTTGCAGGTAAAGCTCTGCTATTTTTCGGGCTCTGTGCTTCTATCTTTCATTCTCCATCCACAGCCCTGCTTCTCAGAAGACCCCTACAAAGAGAGGACCATTGTACCGTGGTGTGACATGAATTAGGAAAAAAAAAATGTTTAGTTTTTCAGCCTGAGGCAAGTGCCTTTGGGGCAATTGCACAAGACGGGTAGAGTGGAGGTGCACAATTACCAATGCGAACATCTCCACAAATAAAAATTAAACTATTACCAGATCATTTTTACATGTATTTTTCCTTACGTGGAATTTTTTTTTTTTTGTATTTGACAGCTTTTTGGCTCCTTCTTAAAGCACTGAAATCTTTCTTTCCAGAGAAACTTATCACCCCCATGTAAAAGACATGAAAGTAAAGCCACTAGGCCATGAGGAAGGAGCACTGAAATCCCACGCTGTCTTTTCCTGCTGAATTCTTCTGTGATGCCCTAGTTACTCCGCAGAACTCCAGGGTCCCAGGAACCTGGTTTGAAAACCATAATCAAATCAGTCATACTCACATCCAGAATCTTCTGGCCCATTTTTGTTGTTGTTGTTGTTGAATATACATAAAGTCAAAGAGCCTTTGATATCATAAATAATACTTTGTAAAAGGTTAATTGAACAGAACCTCACGGGTATGCAAGTCTGCTTCCATGCCTGACTCATCTCGTCCTCACTGAGTTCTCAGAGCCTTTTCTATTTCTTTTTAATTTTTTTAAATTTGAGTATCGTTGACACTCAATGTTCTTATTAGGTATTTAAAATAAACCAGCTCACCTTGTATTGATCATTTAATCTTTTAGTTTCCTCCTGCTGCCTAGACTAAAACCCTCTAGAAAACAGCAACCGCACTTTCTACTTACTTGGATCAAACATGTAGCACAGTATCTAGCATTTACTAAATTCTCTGGGCTTGTTCATTTCTGGTGTTAGTGATGATTATAACTCTCCGATTTTGAAAAAAGACATTTTTGGAAAAAAATTTGTAGTTTGACTGAAGTATGTTCCTATTACTCTCAGCTTGACTGATCTTCAATAGTCTTCTTCCTGCCCCTAAGCCCTGATCTCCCTTTTCTTAGAGCATTTACTTTAGGGAAGTAATAATTACAAATTCTTTCTCTGCCCCTCTGAGATGAAAATAATTTTAGAAGCCGCTTGCCCGTTTTATTTTTCAAAGATCTTATTTATTTATTTGAGAGAGAGAGAGAGAAGGAGAGAGGAGCAGGGGGAGGAGCAGAGAGAGAGGGACAAGAAGACTCTGCTCAAAGCCTGGAGCTTTTCGTGGCGCTCAGTCCCATGACCCTGAAATCATGATCTGAGACAAAATCAGGACTGAGCTCAGACTGAGTTCTGGCTTCCTTCCCCTATCATAATAGCCTTGAATAAAATCTTCCTTATCTATTTAACTTTGTCTAGTTCAAGTCTTGCTGTACAAAAAACATTCATTACTCTGCTCAAACTTAACTTGCCCTAATAGTAAGAAACCATATTTTTCAGAGAGATGGACAACTTGTTTAAAAAAAACAAAACAAAACAAAACACAAACACCTTTGTTCCCTCCCCCACAAAATTTTTGCTAAGTGGTGATGGTAAGGAAAAATCTGGAGAAGATAGTTTCAATAAAACTGACAAAAGCTAAAATTAACTGGTTTGCACTTATGCACTGTGTGTAAATATACTAGTTAGCCTTGCACAAAGCAATGAGTCAAGCTCTTCTTGTGTATAAGTTATATCCTTCTAGCAAATGTCTTTAGACCCTGAAGTAACTTTTTCAGGCCACTAGGGAACTCTGAAGTGCATGAAAGGTATGTCTTACTGCCTATTAGTAGACTCTAAATGATGTATTTCTTTCTTCTTTGGTAAAGTAACAGAATTTAAGTTATTCAGCTTTAGAGATAAGGAGAGGGGCTCCTATGAGCCATTTCTGTACTTTGCTCCTTAGATGGGCTGTCTGCTCTATCTTCAGGGAAAAATCTGAATATACACCTTATCATCCATCCTGAATTCATCTAGAGTGAACGAGAGCAGAGCAGAATTAAAACCAGGAGATAAAAGGAGGGAAACCCATTTCATAACATTTTTGGCTGAAAATGATCTTTGGGGTTACACAGTTCTATCCTTTCATTTTAGAGGTGAAAAAATGTGGATGTTCATGAATTTGTACAGTGAGTTAATGATGGCAATGAGACTGGGAATTATGAGTCACAAAATCCTAGTCTATTGCTTTTCTATTTCTATTTCTGACATCCCCCTCCCCATTTTTGTCATTTCTTCCTATGCGCTTTAGTTTTGTGTTCCTGTGCTGCGCCACATGAGTCCCATAAATGCATCTACTCAAGATTTTATAGTCTGCCTGAGTAACTCTATCTAGGGATAGGTACGTTTTTCAAAGAACAATGCAGAGAAATGCTAAGTAGAAAACCATGAATAATCCATGGGGGGATTTCCTTTTGCAGAGTAGATATTTTTTGCACTGGGAGAGATGCTTTCTTCCATGCCCTCCCCCACCCCCACCACCACCCCATGCTATTTCTGATACAAAAAGAAAACTTTGCTATCACGATTCAGTGATGAATACAATTCAAATATAAGGATGATTCTGAATACAGGACAATAACGGAATATAAATAACTTCAACATACAACTTAAAGGAAGGTGATTCAATATATTTTCATCCAAATTTTCTCTACCCAGACTAGAGAAACCCTGAGCCTGGTACATTCTCTTTCTTATTTACTGGGAGAATGAGATTGTAGGGAGATTCCAAAAAATCACTTTCACTGCTTTTGGATAGCTTCATCTCTTATTATGTCTTCTTCTTTCCCTGGCTTAAATAGAATCAAATGCAGACATTCCAAAATAAAACTGAGCTAATTAGTAACCAGTTTTAATATGCATGCACAAGTGTGCACGTGCACAGAAACAGACACGTACATATTTTGTTAAGTCTTGTACAAAGTCCTTTCTTGATCAAATAGATTTGAAACTCAGTATATCAGGAATTGGTTGATGACTTTGTTAAACTTATCTCTAAATTGACTTTCTTTCTGCACATTGGAAAATACCAGTCTCTAGTGTCATTAATAAACTTGTATCTTCGTACTTTAAGGACACTGCATTGGTTCTAAAGCATATAGCTGTCTCTAACTCAGCTTCTATGTGAATCTGGTACCACTGCAGAGTTTCCTAGGATTTTTTTTTTTTTTTTATTTTTATTTTTAGCCTTTCCATCCTAACTCCCGGAATCATCAAAATATTATTGTCTTTTAAGACACCTGGTTTTCCCACAGGGCTAGTCTTTGAGCAGATGAAAGCTTAGAGTGGAAATGACCTTTTAGCTTATCCTTCATTTTTATGCTTGTTAGCAAGTTGTACATTTTGAAAGCTACCTTTCTGAGATTTTTAAGGCTGTGGATCCATTTTGTTATTTCCCTCAGCTACATAAAATGCCTTTCTCTAAAAAGGGAGAAGTGACTCTATTTAACATTAAACATTAGAAAAACTATATAAAATGCTTAAAACACTTGGAATGATTCTCAAGAGTATCAAAAGTTATAAAAGAGAGTAGTAGGACACATATTAATAAAAAATGTTTGAATGTATATGTGAATGAAAAAAATTAAAACCAGAGGATCTGGGGGAGGAAACATAGTGAAGGAATGATGTCCTTTTACTGTTAGTTTAGGTTATATATCATTATTTAGAGTTTTCCTTTAGAATTATGTTAAATATTAATATGAGAGGAAGATCTGAATATAGATTAATGGGATTTATAATTTAGTACAAGGAATATATTGAATGTTGAAAGGTAAGTTTTTTTTTTCTAAAATTCACATTTTAGAAAACAAATCACAATTTTATTATATTTATTTACTTAAAGGATGCAATTTTAGATCCTAGACCCAGAATTATAATGGTGCTGGTAATGTTTCATTTTTCTTAAGAAGATATGATAGCATTAAAAAAATTCTCAAAGTAAAATATATTATTCTGTACTTCAATTAAAAATTACATACTCATATCAAACTGCAGAAAAATGGATTTAATATGTAGTATTAGATATCAAGTATTTAAAAATCTTCCATGATTAAACAATACTGTCCCTACAAGTAAGAAAACTATTTTATATTTGTAATTTTTTTTTTAAAGATTTTATTTATTTATTTGACAGAGAGAAATCACAAGTAGATGGAGAGGCAGGCAGAGAGAGAGAGGGAAGCAGGCTCTCTGCTGAGCAGAGAGCCCGATGTGGGACTCGATCCCAGGACTCTGAGATCATGACCTGAGCCGAAGGCAGTGGCTTAACCCACTGAGCCACCCAGGCGCCCCTATATTTGTAATTTTTGTCTCTTTTGTCTGTTTTACTCACTACTGTATTTCAAGTATATAGAAGTTATACCCTGGCAGAAATTAAGTACACAGTAAATATCTGCTTGATCAATGTCCTGGATAAGAATTTCTCAAAACATGTCAGAGAAACACTGGAATATTCCTTCAGCTGTTAATAAATATTTCATGAAAAGGGGATCCTCTGATTAAAGTAGTTTAGGAACCACAGAATATAAGGGTTATATTTTAGATATTCAAGTTCTATATACAATCAAATGTCTCTGAGAATTCCTTTATTAAAGAGTAGTTATGAAAACTCTTGTTGACTATGGCAATCTTTCCAAAGGTAATAACCATGTTCATTTTCCAGTTCCAGTAGGAAATGCTATCCTGAGCTGTTCTTACTCTCACTCGGGATATGTCATTATGCCTTCTGTATCCTCAATGGGGCATCTACTAAGAATTCAGAGTCCAGGTAGGAAGTCATTTTTAAAAAAGATTGAAAGTCAGCATTCATTCTTTGATGATCCTCCAAAGAGAGTGAAGCCCTCATGGAGGAGCAAATGCAGATTTATAATAAAGAAAAATTGACTCTGTTCCAAGCACCATTTTAAACAATTTATATGCATTCAGTATTTAATTCTCCATGTAAGACTATGAGATATGCAGCAAATTATTGCCATTTTACAAATAGAGAAACTGATGTATGGACCATTTATATACTTTGCTCAAGCTCACATTGTCATTAACTCCAAAGCCAGGATTTGAATGCAGGCAGGGGTGGTCTGGTTCTAGTATCTGGATTTAAAATTGCTAATTTTAGACATGACCTCTTTTGTTAGCCATGCATGGTAGAAATTGCTATGATTGTTATTTTAAACAAAAGTTATTTAAATATACATTTGATATTATTTTATTTACAGGGTAGTAAATATATATTTTCACCTTTCGACTTTTGTGTGACAAATAATCATTACAAAGATTCAAAGCTAACTACTAAAAGAATAAAAACAGTGCAAACCTAGGGCAGGTAACCTAGTAACTTAGGGCAGGAAAAATAATGCACAAACAAAAAAATAATGAGTTAATCAAAAAAACACAAGTGTTTTAAATGCAGATGAATAGAAAAATGATAAACAGAAACAAGCCAAAATATATAATCACAATGAGTACAAATTCACTATACTTTTCAGTTAAAACTGAGATCATTTGATTTCATACAAAATAAAAGAATTCTTAATGCTGCTTATAAGAAGAAATCATTATAACTCGCCTGGTCAGGACCTGTCCAGGGGCCTGTCATCAGCCATTCCCCAACGTGGCTCTTCTCAGTGACTTTATTCTAGCTCTTAAGGAAGATTAAAGTGGCAAAGAAACCAGCTCCACATAGATTCAAGCCAGGATCATTTCTGGATTCCTCAGGAACACCAAGAGATGGAAGAAAAGAAGAGCAGCAATTCTAGGAACAGAAATTCAACCACTTTTCAGAAGGTAGGATGTGCAAAGAAGTGAATCTGAGGGGATGGGAAGACAGACCACCAGGCGTCACTTGCCGGCTCCCGGCAAGTGAGAGAGCAGCAGAACACAAAATCGGAACTTTTACAAGTCTCGTCTGCTGAGGGACGTTGCTCTGGAGGCTAAGTGGAAGTGGGACACTCTTGGGGACAATGTGGTCTCAAGACTTGCAGGATCACAGAAAGACCAGGAGTGTCTGAATGTGGCAGAGCTCCCTGGTATTGGGACAGGAAGCCAGCTGCACAGATGGAGCTGAGGAAGGGGCTTTCAACTTGGGATTACCTTAAACTATGAACCAAGGCACAATCAGACCACTGCTCTTCAAGCAGGGACCCCACAAGGGGCAGATCTGGAGAGACCCCCTCCTTCCTCCTTTGGGAGGAGCAGCTGCAGGAGCACATGGCAGGAGTCAGCTGGGTTTGGAGACTCTAAACAGGGCCATGCACCAGAGACAGAAATCCTGTCACAGGCTGAGTGAGCACAGAGTGGGGCTGGAGATTGGGGAGATGGGAGGGATTGACTGCTTATCTCTGAGAGGTGCACTGAGGAGTGGGGCCCTGAGCTCTCAGCTCCTACCGGCTAGAGATAGGGAAGCCACCATTTTCATTCCCATCCTCCAGAGCTCTATGGAAAGCATTCAGGGAATAAAAGCGCCCAAGACCAAACCCGAGAAGATTACTCAGCCTGGCCCTGGTAAGGGCAATGCAATTCCAGCTCGGGCAAAGACATTTGAGAATCACTGCAACAGGCCCCTTCTCCAGAAGGTCAGCAAGAACATCCAGTCAAACTAAGTTCACGAATCAATCAGAACTATGGAACTCCAGAGCTCGGGGAAAGCAACACAAAGAAATCATGGCTTTTTTCCCATGATCCTTTAGTCTTTTTTTTTAATTTTATTTTTTAATCTTATTTTTTAATTTTTCTTAATTTTATTTTTTTCTTATTCTATTTTAAAAATTTTTTCTTCTTTCTATTTTAAAGTTTTTAAACTATTCTATCTTATCAATACCTTTTTAAAAATCTTTTTAAAATTTTCATTGTAATAGTCATATTTTATCGCTTCATTGTACTTAACCCTACTTTTGCATACATATAGGGTTTTTTCCTTTAAAATTTTGGAATACAATTTCTTCTAATAGATCAAAATATACCCTAAATCTAGCACATGGCTTTGTTCGAGTCTCCAGCCTGATCACATCCTTTCCTCTACTTTTTTTCTTTTTTCAGCCAAGTTCTTTTCAATTCCTTTTTAAGAATCTTTTAAATTTTCATCGTTACAGTCACATTCCACCCCTTTGTCATGTTTATCCTTATTTTTGCATATATATAAGATTTTCTTTCTTTAAAATTTGGGAGGTAGTTTCTTCTAACAGACCAAAACACCCAAATCAAGAGTGTGGCTCTGTTCTATTTACCAATCTAATATATATTTTATATGCAAAATATAAAAATTTTATATATAAAATATGTTACATATATTTTTATAGGTAAATATATTACATATAAAATATATATTTTTTCTTTTTTTCTCCCTTTCTTCTCCCCTCTGTTTCAAGTCTATTCTGATTTGTTTAGTGTATATTTGTTTGTGTATGTTTGTTGTGTATGTTTGTTGTTACCCTTTTAGTATTTTGTTCTCTCATTCATATATTCTTATCTGGATAGAATTACAAGGTGGAAAAACTTGCCATGGGAAAAAAAAAAAAAAAGAACAAGAGGCAGTACCGACAGCTAGGGACCTAATAAATATGGACATTAGTAAATGTAAGAACTAGAGTTCAGAATGATGATTATCAAGGTAGTAGGTGAGCTCAAAAAAAAGCATGGAAGATAGTAGAGAATCCTTTCTGGAGAAATAAAAAACCCCTTCTGGGGAAATAAAAGAACTAAAATCTAACCTAGTTGAAATTACAAAAAGTTATTAATGTGGTATAATAAAAACTGGAAACTCTTACTGTAGGATAAATGAGGCAGGAGAGAATTAGTGATATACAAGGCCAAATGATGGAGAATAAAGAAGCTGAGCAAAAGAGAGACAAACAACTATTAGACCGTGAGGGGAGAATTTGAGAGATAAGTGATACGTAAGATGAAACAATATTAGAATAATTGGGATCCCAGAAGAAGAAGAAAGAGAGAGGGGCAAAAGATATTTTGGAACAAATTATAGTAGAGAATTTCCCTAATTCTGCAAAGGGAATAAGCATCAAAATAGAGGCACAGAGAATCCCCCTCAAAATTAAAAAAAAAATAGGTCCACACTCCATCATCTAATAGTAAAACTTACAAGTCTTAGTGAGAAAGAGAAAA
This sequence comes from Mustela nigripes, assembly GCF_022355385.1. Lineage (NCBI taxonomy): Eukaryota > Metazoa > Chordata > Mammalia > Carnivora > Mustelidae > Mustela > Mustela nigripes. Next base: position 19,551,142 of record NC_081574.1, read on the forward strand.
TCCTGAAAGTAGCCCAGGACAAAGGTTTGTAATAGACAATAGTAGAAGTGCTAGAAATTGGCAGCAGATCTATCCACAGAGACCTGGAAGGACAGAAAAAACTAAAAAACAGAAAAAACTATTCAGAGCACTAAACAAGAAAAATACACAGCCAAGAATACTATATCCAGCTAGGCTATCATTGAAAATAGGAGAGATAAGCTTCTAGGACAAGCAAAAATTAAAAGAATTTGCAAATACCAAACCAGCCCTACAGGGAATATTGAAAGGAGTCCTATAAGCAAAAAGAGAGCCTAAAAGTAACAGACCAGAAAGGAACAGAGACAATATACTGTAACAGTCACCTTACAGGCAATACAATGGCACTAAATTTATATCTTTCAATAGTTACCCTGAATGTAAGTGGAATAAATGCCCCAATCAAAAGACACAGGATATCAGAATGGATTTTAGAAAGACCCATCAATATGCTATCTGCAAGAAACTCATTTTAGACCCAAATACACCTCCAGATTTAAAGTGAAGGAGTGAAAAATAATTTATAATGTTAATGAACATCAAAAGAGAGCTGGGTGGCAATCCTTATGTCAGATAAATTAGATTTTAAGCCAAAGATTATAATAAGAGATGAGGAAGGAAATTACATCACACTCAAAGGGTCTGTCCAACTGGAAGATCTAATGATTTTAAATATCTGTGCCCCTAACATGGGAGCAGTCAATTATATAAACCAATTAATAACAAAATCAAAGAAACACATCAACAATAAAACAATAATAGTAGGGGACCTTAAAAACCCCCCTTTACTGAAATGGACAGACCATCTAAGCAAAAGATCAACAAGGAAATAAAGGCTTTAACTGACACATTGGACCAGATGGACATCACAGACATAATTCAGAACATTCCATCCCAAAACAACAGAATACACATTCTTCCTTAGTGCACAAGGAACAATCTCCAGAATAGATCATATCCTGGGTCACAAATCAGGTCTGAACTAATACCAAAAGATTAGGATCATTCCCTGCATATTTTCAGACCACAATGGTCTGAAACTAGAACTCAATCACAAGAGGAAAGTTGAAAGACTCAAATACATGAAGGCTAAAGAGCATCCTAACAAAGAATTAATGGGTCAAACAAGAAATTAAAGAAGAATTAAAATTAATTCATAGAAACAAATGAAAATGAAAACACAAGTGTTTCAAATCCTTGGGACACAGCAAAGGTGGTCCTGAGAGGAAGGTATATAGCAATACCAGCTTTTCTCAAGAAACAAGAAAGGTCTCAAGTACACAACCTAACCCTACACCTAAGGAGATGGGGAAAGAACAGCAAAGAAAGCCTAAACCCAGCAGGAGAAGAGAAATAATAAAGATCAGAGCAGAAATCAATCAAATAGAAACCAAAAAAAGCAGTAGAACAAATCAACAAAACTAGGAGCTGGTTCTTTGAAAGAATTAATAATATTGATTAACCCTTGGCCAGACTAATCAAAAGGAAAAGAGAAAGGACCCAAATTAATAAAATCATGAAAGATCACAACCAACACCAAAGAAATACAAACAATTATAAGAACATATTAGGAGCAACTATACGCCAGCAAATTTGACAATCTGGAAGAAATGGATGCATTCCTAGAGATATATAAACCACCAAAACTGAACCAGGAAGAAATAAAAACCCTGAACAGATCCATAACCAGTAAGGAGATTGAAGCAGTCATCAAAAATCTCTCAATAAACAGAAGCCCAGGACCACATGGCTTCCCAGGTGAGTTCTACCAAATATTTAAAGAAGAATTAATACCTATTCTCCTGAAACTGTTCCAGAAAATAGAAATGGAAGGAAAACTTCCAAACTCATTTTATGAGGCCAGCATTACCTTGATCGCCAAACCAAAGACCCCATCAAAAAAGAGAATTACAGACCAATATCCTTGATGAACATGGATGCAAAAATTCTCATCAAAATAATAGCCAATAGGATTCAACAGTACATTAAAAGAATTATTTACCACGACCAAGTGGGATTTATTACCGGGCTGCAAGGTTGGTTCAACATCCACAAATGAATCAATGTAATACAATACATTAATGAAAGAAAGAACAAGAGCCACATGATACTTTCAATAGATGCTGAAAAAGCATTTGACAAACTACAGAATGCTTTTGGGATCAAAACTCTTCAAAGTGTAGGCATAGAGGGTACATACCTCAATATCATCAAAGCCATCTATGAAAACCCCACAGTGAATATCATTTTCAATGGGGGGAAAAACTGAGAGCTTTTCACCTAAGGTCAGAAACACAGCAGGGATGTCCATTACCACCACTGCTATTCAGCATAGTACTAGAAGTCTTAGCCTCAGCAATCAGACAACAAAAAGAAATAAAAGGCATCTGAATCAGCAAAGAAGTTAAACTCTCACTCTTTGCAGATGATTTGATACTTCCTGTGGAAAAACCGAAAGACTCCACTCCAAAGCTGCTAAAACTCATACAGGAATTCAGTAAAGTGTCAGGATATAAAATCAATGCACCAAATAAGTTGCATTTCTGTATACCAACAGCAAGACAGAAGAAAGAGAAGTTAAGGAGTTGGTCCCATTTATAATTGCACCCAAAACCATTAGATATCTAGGAATAAAACTAACTAAAGAGGCAAAGAATCTGTACTCAGAAAACTATAAAGTACTCATGAAAGAAACTGAGCAAGACACAAAGAAATGGAAATACATTCCATGCTCATGGATTGAAAGAACAAAGTGAAAATATCTGTGCTACCTAAAGCAATCTACACATTTAGTGCAATCCTTATCAAAATGCCATCAATCTTTTTCTCAAAGAAATGAAACAATAATCCTACAATTTATATGGAACCAGAAAAGACCCCAAATAGCCAGAGAAATGTTGAAACAGAAAGCCAAAGTTGGTGGCATCACAATTCCAGACTTCAACTCTATTACAAAGCTGTCATCATCAAGACAGTATGGTACTGGCACAAAAGCAGACACACAGATCAATGGAACAGAATAGAGAGCCCAGAAATAGACCCTCAACTCTGTGGTCAACTAATCTTTGACAAAGCAGGAAAGAATGGCCTAATGGAAAAAAGACTGTCTCTTCAACAAATGGTGTTGGGAAAATTGGACAGCCACATGCAGAAAAATGAAACTGGACCATTTCCTTAAACCACACACAAAAATAGACTCAAACTGCCTAGAAGACCTTCATGTGAGAAAGGAATCCATCAAAATCCTTGAGGAGAACACAGGCAGCAACCTCTTTGACCTCAGCAGCTGCAACTTCCTTCTGGAAACACCACCAAAGGCAAGGGAAGCGAGGACAAAAATGAACTATTGAGACTTCATTAAGATCAAAAGCTTTTGTACAGCAAAGGAAACAGTCAACAAAATCAAAAGACAACCAGCAGAATGGGAGAAGATATTCACAAATGACATATCAGATAAAGGGCTAGTATCCAAAATCTATAAAGAACATATCAAACTCAACACCCAAAAAACAAATTATCTAATCAAGAAATGGGCAGAGGACCTGAACAGACATTTCTGCAAAGGAGATATCCAGATGGCCAACAGACACATGAAAAAGTGCTCCACGTCACTTGGCATCAGGAAAATACAAATCAAATCCACAATGAGATACCACCTCACGCCAGTCAGAATGGTTATAATTAACAAGTCAGGAAATGACAGATGCTGGTGAAGATGCAGAGAAAGGGCAACCCTTCTACACTGTTGGTGGGAATGCAAGCTGGTGCAGCCACTCTGGAAAATAGTATGGAGGTTCCTCAAAAAGTTGAAAATAGAGCTACCCTATGACCCAGCAATTGCAGTATTGGGTATTTAACCCTAAAGATACAAATGTAGTAATCTGAAGGGGCATGTGCACCCGAATGTTTATAGCAGCTATGTCTACAATAGCCAAACAATGGAAAGAACCTAGATGTTCATCAACAGATGAGTGGATAAAGAAGAAGTGGTATATATATATACAATGGAACAGTATGCAGCCACCAAAATAAATGAAATCTTGCCATTTACAATGACGTGGATGGAACTAGAGGGTATTATGCTAAGTGAAATAAGTTAATCAAAGAAAGACAATTATCATATGATTTCTCTGACATGAGGAATCTGAGAGGAAATGGGAATAATTAAGATTAAATAAGGTGAAATGGTGGTGCCCTGATCTGACAGGACTGAGGTGCTTACAAGAGGGAGAGATACCAAAGATCTCTCACTCTGTGTACACAAGCACAGAGAAAAGGCCAGTGAAAACAGCAAAAAGGTGTCATCTGCAAGCCAGGAATTGGGGTCTCCAGACATCAACCCTGCTGTCCCTTTGATCTTGGACCTCTAGCCTCCAGAACAATAAGAAAATAAATTTCTATTACTGAAGCTACCCAGCCAGTGGTATTTTGTTATGACAGCCTGAGTAGACTAATACAAACACCTCAAACCTCTTTGACAAGACAAGGAAGCTTGAAAGGAAAAGGATGTTAAAATACATAGTAGGGGGGCACCTGGGTGGCTCAGCGGGTTAAGCCTCTGCCTTTGGCTCAGGTCATGATCTCAGGGTCCTCGGATGGAGCCCAGCATTGGGCTCTTTGCTCAGCAGGGAGCCTGCTTCCCCCTCTCTCTCCTGGCCCCTCTGTCTACTTGTAATCTCTCTCTCTGTCAAATAAATAAATAAAATCTTTGAAAAAAAATAAAATAAAATACATAGTAGGCAAATACTAACCTAAAGACAGCTGGTAAGATGATATACCATAGGAAAAAACAGACTTTATTAGGAGTAGAGAAATTTTACGTCTAATGACAAAAGATCTGATTCACCAGGAAGGTCATTAGATACATAAAAATTATGCATCTAGTTCCATAACCTTAAAAAAGAAAAACCAAGAATGTAAAGACCTGCAGGGGAAAACTGACCAGTCCTTCATCATGGTAGGCGTATTTCTAACCAAGTTCCTATTAACAGGTCATGAAAACAAAAATTGATAAGCAATTTTTGAACATAATGTGTTTGAACAACATAATTTAGACATTTATCATAAAAAATACAAATAGTACCTTACATTTTAAATTGTGACATATACATGTGTGCACACATATGCATTCATGTACACATATGTATGTACACATATTTGTAATCATATATATACAGCTGAAATAATTACAAAGAGATCACCCAAAGGCCAAGGGTTAAGAAATAAAATATATGTGCTGCCAACATCTCCCATTTGTCCCTTCACAAACTCATTCTTCAACTCCTTAAGCAAATATTACTGTAAGTTTGTAAGAATTGCGTACTTTTTATTCATATATTTTTCCTGTTGTATGTCCTCCTAAATAATATAACTCAATATTTCCTGTTATTGAACCTTCACAAGTGGAAATATACTACGATTCTTTTGTGATCTCCTTATTTTCTGTCTTTAAAATTTTTATTGGTGATACCCCAGCTACATAGAAATGAATTAATTACAATTCTTGGCTAATGTCACATTTTGATGGCCATTGTTTACACAGTTACACATAGCCTAACATTCAGTACAATAATATTATAAATAGTCATATTCCTATGCTTTCCTTCCCAACTTATCTCTCTGCTTCCCTTTACTGTTTTCAGGAACAACCAATCTAGAATTTTTCTTTATCATACCCTTGAGTAAAAAAAAATAATTTCATAAATTAATCAAATTTAATGTATCTCTACGCCGTATGTTAGTTGAGTTTTGCTTATTTCTAAGCATTTTACAAGTCATACTGCCTGCAGTATTTTTAAACTTGAATTTCCTATGTTAATCATGAATAAAATTTGTTTTGGTTTTCCTATCTTTGACAGATTTTGGCATCAACTTGTGTTATTGATACAACTGAACATATAGTATACAATTAGCTATAGTACACAATTTGGTGAGATTTGACATAGGTACACATCCATAATGTCCCACTTCCCTATCATCAGGAAACCCATGATCTGCTTTTTGTCAATAGAGAGTAGTTTACATCTCTATAATACTATAGTAATGGAATCTCAATTATACCATTTTTTTTTTTCCTGGCTTCTTTTAGTTAGCACACTTATTTGAGATCTACCCATGTCATGCATATCAAGGTTCATTACTTTTGATTGTTGAGTAGTGTTCCATTATATAAATATACCACAGTATGTTTCTTAATGGATGTTTGGTTTGGTTATAGTACTTGACAATGACACATAAAGATTCTACATATAATTCTTTGTATGACATATGTTTCCATTTATCTTGGCTAAATATCTAATGGAACAAATGATACTTGTATATATAATTTATTAAGAAACCATAAGCAGCTTTTCCATAGTGGTTGCAATAGTTTATATTTCCATTAGCCGCAAGAGTCTAGTTGTTACACATGCTAGCCAAGACTTGCTAGGGTTGAACTTTTTATTTAGACATGTCCATCACTTAGTAACACTCTTAGGGTGTGGTTTTACTTTGCATTCCTCAAATGACTAACGGTAGTGAGCATCTTTTCATATGCTTATTTTCCATTTATATATCTTCTTTGGTGAAGTGTCTCTTTAAGTCTTTCTCCTGTTTATTAAGTTTTCCTGCTTTTTAAAAAATTATTGAAATTGGGGGGTATCTGGGTGGCTCAGTGGGTTAAAGCCTGTCTTCAACTCAGGTCATGATCCCAAGGTCTTGGGATCCAGGTTCACATCGGGCTTTCTGCTGAGTGGGGAGCCTGCTTCCACCTCTCTCTCTCTCTGCCTGTCCCTCTGCCTACTTGTGATCTCTGCCTGTCAAATAAAATAAATAAATAAATAAATAAATAAATAAATAAAATTATTGACTTTTGAGAGTTCTTTTCATATTCTAGATATAAATATGATATTTAAGAATATTTTCTCCCATGACAAACCATAAGTGACTCTTAATCCCACAAAACAGAGGGTTGCTGGCGGGAGAGGGTTTGGGAGAGGGGGGTGTCGTTATGGACATTGGGGAGGTATGTGCTATGGTGAGTGCTGTGAAGTGTGTAAACCTGGCAATTCACAGACCTGTACCCCGGGATAAAAATACATTATATGTTTATATAAAATCCTTTCCTACCAAAAAGAAAAAGAATATTTTCTCCCACATTTTCTTATCATGTGTTTCAAAGAACAAATCCTTAATTTTGATTAAACTAATTTTTATTCTTCATAGAATAAGTTTTCAATGTCATATCTATGAAAACCTTTTGCAACCTATGGCCAAAAAATGCTTTCCTAGGGGCACCTGGGTGGCTCAGTGGGTTAAGCCACTGCCTTAGATCATGATCATGCTCAGGTCATGATCTCAGGGTCCTGGGATCGAGCCCCACATCGGGCTCTCTGCTCAGCGGGGAGCCTGCTTCCCTCTCTCTCTCTCTGCCTGCCTCTCCATCACTTGTGATTTCTGTGTCAAATAAATAAATAAAATCTTAAAAAAAAATGCTTTCCTACATTCAGTAATGGAAGAGCTATTCAGCTTCAAGGTTAATGTTTAGGTCTATAATACATTCTAATAAAATTTTAATATGGTAGGATAAATTTTATATAGTTTATTTCTTTGCCTATGGATATTCTAAAACAATTTGTTGAAAAATTATCTATTTACACTAAATTCTTCCCTTCTCTGTCAAAAATCACATGCCCTTATATAGGAGAGTCTATTTCTGGGATCCTTTGCTTCTTTTATGGAAGTATTTTTCCATATTTATGAAAATACCACATTTCCTTAATTACTGCAACATTATAACAAGTCTTGAACTTGGGTAATCTACATTTCCAAAAATATTAATGTTTTCTGCAATTTGCAATTGATTTGACTTTTTGGTGTCCTTCATAATATCATACAATATTTCTAATCGTGTAATCAAATTTTACAAGAAAGTCAGCATAAGTTTTGAATAGGATCACACAAGCGCAATGTACCATTTGAATTATTATTTTTGTATCCTTTAGATAAATACTTAGTAGTGAAATTGCTTTGTCCTAGGGTAGATCTATTTTTAACTTTTTGAAGAACCTCCATACCATTTTCTAGAGTGGCTGTACTAGTTTACATTCCCACCAACATTGTAGAATTCCCCTTTCTCTGCATCCTCACCAACATCTATTGTTTCCAGAGTTGTTAACTTTATCCATTCTATTATGAGGTGGTATCTCATTATGGTTTTGATTTATATTTTCCTGATGCTGAGGGATAGTGAATATTTTTTCCATGAGTCTGTTAGCCATGTGTATGTCTTCTTTGCATAAAATGTCTGTTCATGTCTTCTTTCCATTTCTTGACTGGATTTTTTGGGTTTTGAGTGTTGAGTTTGATAAGTTCTTTATAGGTATTGGATACCAGCCCTTTATCTGGTAGGTCATTTGCAACTTTCTTCTCCTGTTCCATAGGTTTCCTTTTATTTTTGTTGTTTCCTTTGCTGTGCAGAAGCTTTTTATCCTGATTAAGACCCAATAGTTCATTTTTGCTTTTGTTTCCTTCACCTCTGGAGACGTTTCTAGCAATAAGTTGCTGCAGTCAAGTTCAAAGAGGTGCTGTCTTTGTTCTCCACTAGAGTTTTCATGGATTCATATCTCACATTTCATCCATTTTGAGTTTATTTTTGTGTATGGTATAAGAAAGTGGTCCAGTTTCATTCTTCTGTGTGTTGCTGTCCAGTTTCCCCAACATCATTAGTTGAAGAGATTGTCTTTTTTCCATTGGTTATTCTTTCCTGCTTTGTCAAAGAGTCATTAAGCATAGAGTTGAGGGCCCATTTCTGGGATCTCTATTCTGTTCCATTGATCTGTGTGTCTGTTATCATGCCAGTACCAGACTGTCTTGATGATTATAGTTTTGCAATAGAGCTTGAAGTCCAAAACTGTGATGCCCCCAGTTTTGGTATTCTTTTTCAACATTCCTTTGGCCCTTCAGGGTCTTTTTCTGGTTCCATACAAGTTTTAGGATTATTTATTCTAACTTTATGAAAAATGCTGGTGGTATTTTGATAGGTATTACATTAAATATGTAGATTGCTTTGGATACTATAGACTTTTTAAAAAAAGATTTTATTTACTTATTTGACAGAGATCACAAGTAGGCAGAGAGATAGACAGAAAGAGAGGTGGGGGGAAGCAGGATCCCTGCTCAGCAGAGAACCTGATGTGGGGCTCGATCCCAGAACCCTGATATCATGATCTGAGCCAAAGGCAGAGGCTTTAACCCACTGAGCCATCCAGGCACCCTACCATAGACATTTTAATAATATTTTTTTCCTAATCCATGACCATGGAATGTATTTCCATTTCTTTGTGTCTTCCTTAATTTCTTTTATAAGTGTTCTACAGTTTTTAGAGCACAGATGTTTCATCTCTTGGTTAGATTTATTCCTGGTATCTTTTGGTTGTTGGTGCAATTATGAATGGGATCAGTCCCTTGATTTCTCTTTTTGCTGCTTTATTTTTTGCATACAGAAATTCAACTGACTTCTGTGCATTAGGTTTATATTCTGAAATTTTGCTGAATTCCTGTGTCAGTTTTAGTTTTCTGGTGGATTCATTCAGGTTTTCTACATAAAGGATCATGTTATCTGCGAAGAGTCCAGGTTTGACTTCTTTGATGATTTGGATGCCTTTTATTTCTTCTTATTGTTTGATTGCTGAGGCTAGGACTTCCAGTACTGTGTTGAACAACAATGGTGAGAGTGGACATTCCTGTCATGTACCTGACCTGTGGCGAAAAGCTCTCAATTTTTCCCTGTTGAGGATGATATTAGCTGTGGATATTTTGTGTATGATCTTTATTATGTTAAGGTAAGTTTCCCCATCTCTACTTTGTTGAGGGTTTTTATCAAGAAAGGATGTTATATTTTGTCAAATGCTTTTTCTGCATCTATTGAGAGGACCGTATTATTCTTATCCTTTCTTTTATTAATGTAGTAAATCACATTGATTGATTTACTAATGTTGAACTACCCCTGCAGCCCAGGAATAAATTCTACTTGGTCATGGTATATAATTCTTCTAATTTACTTTTAGATTAGGCCATGATCCCAGAGTCCTGGGATTGAATCCCTCATCAGGCTCCAAGCTCAATGGGGAATCTGACCTAAGCTAAATTCTTCTAATTTACTTCAATTAGCTAACATCTTTTTGAGAATTTTTGTGTCAGTGTTCATCAGGGACATTAGCCTGTAATTCTCCTTTTCAGTAGGATCTTTGTATGCTTTTGGGATCAAGGTAATGCTAACCTTGTGGAATGAGTTTGGAAGTTTTCCTCCGACTTCTGTTTTATTTTAAAGATTTATTTTTGTGAGAGAGATAGCAAGTGAGTGATCATGGACGCAGGCAGAGGGAGAAACAGATTCCCCATTGAGCTTGGAGCCTGATGAGGGATTCAATCCCAGGACTCTGGGATCATGACCTAAGCTAAAGGCAGATGCTTAACCCACTGAGCCACCTAGGCACCCCAATTCTGCTTTTTCTAAAAAACAGTTTCAGAAATATAGATATTCTTTATATGTTTGGTAGAATTCCCCTGGGAAGCCATCTGGTCCTGGACTCTTGTTTGTTGTTGTTGTTTTAAGATTTTATTTATTTATTTATTTGACAAAGAGAAAGAGAAAACATGAGGAGGGGGAGCATCAGAGAGAGAGGGAGATGCAAGCTCCCTGCTGAGTAAGGAGCCTGATGTGGGGCTCAATCCAAAAACCTGAGATCATGATCTGAGTCAAAAGCAGATGCCCAACCAACTGAGTCACCCAGGCACCCCTGTTGGGGAATTTTTTATTACTGATTCCATTTCTTTTCTGATTATGGGTCTGTTCAGATTTTCTGTTTCTTCCTGTTTTAGTTTTGATAACTTATATGTTTCCAGGAATGCATCCAATTTCTTCCAGATATAAAGTAGGTATTTTGTTGACATGAAATGGCTCATAATATTCTCTTATAATTGTATTTCTGTGGTGTTGGTTTTGATCTCTCCTCTTTCATTTGTGATTTTATTTGGTTGTTTCTATTCTCCTTTTGGTAAGCCTGGTCTAGGGGTTTATCAATCTTGTTAATTCTATCAAAGAACCAGCTCCTAGTTTCATTGATTTGTTTTGTTTTGTTTTTGTATATCATTGATTACTGCTCTAATCTTTATTATTTCCCCTCTCCTGCTAGCTTTAGGCTTAATTTGCTGTTGTTTTTCCAGCTCCTTTAAGTATAAGGTTAGGTTGTATATTTGAGACTTTTCTTGCTTCTTGAGGAAGGCCTGTATTGCTACATATTTCCCTCTTAGGACCAACTTTGCTGCATCCTAAAGGGTTTGAACTGTCGTGTGCTCATTTTTAGATGCTTCCTTGTATTTTTTTAAATACTTCCTTAATTTCTTGGTTGACCCATTTATTCTTTAGAGGGATAATCTTTAACCTCCATGTATTTGTGGTCCTTCCAAATTTCTTCTTGTGTGAATATATGCATTATGGTCTGAATACATGCATAGTATGATCTCAGACTTACCAGTTGAGCCCTGAGTTGTGACCCAATATGTGATCTATCCTGGAGAATGGTCCATGTGCAGTCAAAAAGAATGTGTATTCTGCTGATTTAGGATGATATGCTCAGAATATATCTGTTAAGCCCATTTGGTCCAGTGTGTCTTTCAAAACCATTGTTTCCTTGTTGATCTTCTGCTTAGATGATCTGTCCATTGTTGTGAGTAGGGTGTTAAGGTCCCCTGTTATTCCATTGTTATCAATGAGTTTAAGTTTGTTATTAATTGATTTGTATATTTGGCTGCTCCCAAGTTAGGGACATAAATATTTATAATTCTTAGATCTTCTTGTTAGATAGACCCCTTTATTAGGCTATGGTGTCCTTATTCATCTCTTATTACAGTCTTTGGTTTAAAATCTAGTTTGTTGAATATAAGTATGGCTACTCCAGTTTCCTTTTGATGTCCATCAGCATGACAAATAGTTCTTCACCCCGACACTTTCAATCTGGGGGTGCCTTTAAACAGCATATTGATTGGATCATATTTTCTTATCCATTTTGATACCCTGTATTATTTGGCTGGAGCATTGAGTCCATTTACATTCAGAATAATTATTGAAAGATACAAATTAATTCCATTGACTTGCCTGTACAGTTGCTGTTCCTGTAGATGGGGTCTCTGTTCCTTTCTAGTCTTTGTTACCTTGGTCTCTCTTTCTGCTCAAAGGGTCACTTTACTATTTCTTGGAGGGCTGGTTTAGCACTCACAAATTCCTTTAGCTTTTGTTTGGCTTGGAAATGCTTGGAAATGTTTTATCTCTCCTTCTATTCTGAATGATAGACTTGCTGGATAAAGTATTCTTGGCGGCATATTTTTTTCATTTAGCACATTGAAAATATTATTCCAGTACTTTTTGGCCTGCCAGGTCTCTCTGGACAGGTCTAACACCAGCCTTATGTGTGTACCCTTGTAGGTTAAGTACTCCTCCAGAGCTGCTTTCAGAATTCTCTTTATCTTTGTATTTTGCACATTTCATTATGTCATAGAGTTGACCTGTTTTTGAGGGGAGTTCTCTGTGTCTCTTGGACATGAATGCCTGTTTCCTACCCCAGATTAGGGAAGTTCTCAGCTATAATTTTCAAATAGACCTTCTGCCCCTCTTTCCCACTCTTCTTCTTTAGGGACCCCTATGATACAGATATCATCTCATGTTAAGGAATTGCTGAGTTCCCTAAGTCTACCTCTGTCATCTAACTGGTTTTTTTCTTCCCTCTTCTTTTCAGCTTCCATAATTTTATCTTCTATATCACTGATTCACTCTTCTGTTTTGTCCCTCATTTTTATGGCTTCCACTTGAGACTACATCTCACTTATAGCATTTTAAATTTTGACCTGATTAGATTTTAGTTCTTCTATCTCTATGGTCCAGGATTCTCTTTTTTTTCAAGCCCAGCTGGTATCTTAATAATCATTGTTTTAAATTCTAGTTCAGACATTTTCCTTACATCTGTATTGATTAAATCCTGGGCTCTGAGTACTACCTCCTATTTTTCTTTTGGAGTGAATTTCTCCATCTCATCATTCTGTCCAGAAAAAAAAAAGAAAGAAAGAAAAACAACACAACAACAACACTAGATCCTGGCTGTGTTTCAGTCTATTAAAAGAAACTAGATATAAGAAAGAATGAGTATATGTACATATAATATAAAAAAAATCAATAAAAGGAAATAATTATTTAAATATATATGTTAAAAAAGAAAAAAAATTAAAAAATATATAAAGAAGAAAAGTACAAATGAGGCTAGATATGAGTTTTCCCTACAGCTGAAGCTTGCAGCCCTCTGTGATCAGTAAACTTGGTGGGAGTGAGTTGTTTTTGCTGGTCTTCTGGGGCAGGGACCTATTGTGCTGGTTCTCAGGAGGATTTATCCCTAATGCAACCACCCCTCCAGTGCACAAGGAGGCAGGGCTTGGTGTGAGTGACTCTGGACTACATTAGGTGGTGCTGTTTTGAACCCTGGAGGCTTCCAGCACTGATGGGCAGGATGACTATGGCAGTGACCTGCTCTCTACACCCAGAGCTGAAAATTCACTTGCCCCACACTTCAGTGAGCTCTCACAGAAAAGCAATCAATCACTCTTGTCTCTCTGGTTTCCATCAGAACCCTGTGTTCATCCTGTTACTGAGCCTTTTTATCTCAAACCCATGACTAAGTTTCAAAACTTCAAATTTTAGGGACTCTCAGGGTGCAGACCCACACTGTTTCTCCTGGGGAGGGTTTCCACTCACTTGTGCCTTTTGTGGGACCAATTCCAGGGAAACAGTTGCATAACTGTGCAGCAGTTCACAGTTGATGGCAACACAGCAAAAAGCTGGCACCTAGACTCACTCCTCTTAGTTGGCTTCCCTGCTAACAGTGTAGCACTTAGGTGTTACCCACTCCTCTTGTGACCCAGGGGATCCTCAGACCATCTGGCAACATCTAGGATTCTGCCCCAGTTCACCACCTGAGCATCTTTAAACCAGGCATGTCCCCTACCGTGGCAGACTTCTGAAAGTTCCAGTTTTGCACTCCACCGCTTCTAATACTTTGAGGTGCTATCCTTGAAGCAGGATCCCTCCCCTCTGCCATATCCACAGCTATATCATACGGCATTCAAGTCTCCACACCTCTCACCTCCCAAAAGGTTGCTGCTTTTCTACTTATAGACTTACAGCATTTGTTCTTTCTGACCTCTAATTGATTTCTCAGGTGTTCAGAATGATTGTTAACTATCCTGCTGTATTTGAGTGACAAGACAAATCTAGGGTCCCCCTATTCCCCCACCATCTTTACTCCTCCCTCTGGAGAGCTGGCATCTTAATGAAACAGATTTTGTGAACAATACCATATGTCTCTCAATTTACACAGGCCTTCAGCTTCTTCTCAGCAATGTGTCATAGTTTTCCATAACTTGCAAATCTTTTGTCAGAAATATATCTACTATTTTGTATCTGTTGATGGTTTCTTATAATCAGTTTCAGTTTCTGATTTTTCTTTGTTGTTTCTTTGCTGTGTTTAGAAATAAAATTGACTTTTCTATATTCATCATGTATTCTATAATTATTCCTACTTATCTGTTCTAGTAGCTTTTTATGTTTTTTAAAGGATTTTTCACATAGACAAACATCATCTGTGAATAAGGAGAGATATACTTCATTTCAATCTCGATGTCTTTTATCTCTTAATGTTAGTTTATTTCTCTAGCTAAAACTTCCAGGACAAAATTGAATAGAAATGATGAGAGTTGACATCTTTGTCTTGTTCCACTTGCTTAGGGAGAAGGCATTGAGTCTTTCATCAATTGAGTATGATGTTAGCTGTAGGTTTTTTCATAGATGTCCTTTGCCAAATGAGAAAATTTCCTTCTATTCCTAGTTGGCTACATTTATTTTCCCCTCTTCAGGAATGATTGTGACAGTTTGTCAAATGTTCTTGCTGCATATGTTGAGATGATCATGGTTTTTTTTATTTCTTTATGTTGAATTACATTGACTGATTTTTGAGCATTCCGTCAATTCTGTCTTCTCAGAATAAATTTGACCAGCACAGACATGGAAGTTGTTCCATTGTCAAGGGAGTTCAAATGAAAGACTCCTGTAGTTTTATAGACCTAAAGAGTTATAGGTGAAGTTGAAATAGAGCTAGAGATGGGAAAACACTAAGTACAGAGAATGGGGAAAAGTGTTCTCTTCAAGATTATTCCCTTTCTCCCTCCTGATAAGGAAGCCTGAAAAAGACCTCTGCAAAAGGCCCCAGATAGAGAGACCTAGGAATAAAGACTCCTGAACTAGGGAGGCAGATATGCTTCAAAAGGATGGCCTGCCAGTAGTGCTGGAGTACTGGACTACAACTTCCTTCACAGGCTCAACTGTAGGGAAAGCAGCATTCCCCCATGAGGCCTGCTAGGTAAAGCCTGCGTAATTGCCTATAGTTGGCCTGAAAACTCATGTTTCTGGCAATGAGGTAGATGTCACTTACACTTGAAATGTGCATATCAATTAGGTAACAGTAGTTGATAGTGTTGTTCAAGTCTTCAACATCCCTACTGAGAACTGAGGGATAGGTATTTTCACCAATATTCATGAGTTGGTTTAGCCTGTAATTTTCCTCTCTTGCAGTGTCCTTAGGATTTTGTATTTAAATGATGCTAATATAGCCACTCTGAAATTGTGGCTATGGAGGTTCCGGAGAAAGTAAAAATAGAACTACCCCACAATCTTATAATCACACTAATGTGTATTTACCCACAAAATACAAAAACACTAATTCAAAGAGATACATGCACCTCTGTAGTTTCTAGCAACATTATTTATAATAGCCAAATTATAGAAACAACCCAAGTGTCCACAGATAGATGAATAAAGATGTAATATGGAATATTATTCAGTCATTAAAAGGAAATCCTCCCATTTGCAACAACATGGATGGAACTGGGAAGTAAAATATTAAGTGAAATAAGTCAGTCAGAGACAGACAAATACCATATGATCTCACTCAAGTGGAATTTAGGAAACAAATAAACAAAGGCAGAATAAGAGAGAGACAGAGAGACAAAGAAACAGAGTCTTTACAGAAAACAAGCTGATGGTTACCAGAGGGGAGATGGGTGGGGGGATGGGTTAAATAGGTTATGGGAATTAAGGAGGGCACAATCTGTAGGGCTCGATCGCATAACCCTGAGATCATGACCTGAGTTAAAACCAAGAGTTGGACATTTAACCAATTAAGCTACCCAGGTGTCCCAATAAAGTAGTTTTATTAAATATTTCTGGGATGAAATAAAATTTTGTCTTTAATTCACAAATAAATTTGTTTAAACAGACTGTACTAATATTAATGATAATTATATACTAAGAATTTTTATACTACCTATATTACCTCTTCCTCAAAACAAATGAAACATGTTAAGAAGTTATATTAGCCCTTTAAAAACCTTACAAGTATTAAAAGTTTTTCTGTTTTCCACTATAGGTAATATTTTGTTTGTTTGTTTCATAGCTATCTATTGAATACCTTTTTTTTTCCTTTAACATAGGGCTATTTTGCTCATAGCCTACCAACTTGAGAAATTAACTCCACTACAAAATAGGAGAAAACCATGGATCATTAAAAGAAAGTACAGTTAACCCCTCAAAATAAAAATTACTTGGAGTTTCAACATATGGATTTGGAAAAATAAATGGTGAAAACGGTTACTAAATCATGTCCTTAACTCCTAAGTAAACTCAGGATTACAACCTCTTTAAAATGACATTTAAAAATATATATTTATTTCTAACTTTATTGAATTTAAGAAGAATGACAATGAGTTGCTATAACTACATGGAAAGCTTTCCACATAAATGCTATGTGTCTAAAGCTGAAAAATTCCCTTATATTTGATATTAATTTTCATAGTTTATTCTTCTTGTATGCAACCATAGACTTGTATAACAGTGTAAGTAATTATATTTATTGCCAACAAACATGAAATTTAAACAAATTTTGAAAAATATGTTTTTCCCTCCAAAACTGATTCTAGGAATGATGCCAGCTTTCCAGTTAAAGCAGTTTCACTGTAGGTGTGGAAATGTGCTAAGCAATTGTGGTTTTCTTGCACCACTATTAAGAACATTTTAAAATGAGTAGGTAGTTTTCAGAGAGAAAGTGAGTTTCTAAAATCATTTACATTTGTGATTATAAACTAGAACCAGTTTAAGGAAAATAAGGATTTTTAAACAGTGTTTGATTAGGTTTCTTTAATCAAAATGTCCTGAACTCAAGAGCTCAATTTCTAATTTAAAATTGTTCATCTTCTCCATGCCAGATTCTTTATTTCTATTTCTCCAATCCTTCTGCTTTCTTTGACTAAATCAATTTAAGCTAATTAATCCAGCATTCTGTATCTTCTAAGATTTTAATCCTTTTATTCTGTTCATTTTTGTATATCTTGATATAGGGTATACGTAACAAATCACTTTGCTTTCCTAAAATAATGTGTTATATTAATATTTCTCATAATTTCAAACTAATTATCCATAACAATGAAGGACATTGAACAGATGATCCCAAGACACTTAAAGTGAGGATGCCTTTTAATTTTTTTTTTTTAATTTATGGAACATAGAGTCTATTCAATACTAAATCCTGGTTCATTTCAATGATCAATTCATTTTCTCCAAAATACTTATGTCAGTTGGTACTTCATAGACATCATCTTTATTCTGGGGCTGTCAGAACCGCCCAGAACATCTCTGTACATCTCTGAGCTTCACAGAAATTCAAGCTTGAGGAACATATCACCAGATATGGATGGTCTCTAGCACTAATATCTGAATATATGTTACGTGCATTTAGACAAAGACCTTGAAGTTTATGAAGAAAACATTTTTCATGCATAATGTAAACCATGGGTTTACAGAGATTGATAGTTATAGATTTTAAAAATTGCCCTTTTCAAGAAAATGAAGATGAGACCTAGAGATACACAGAGAAGTGCTCACAAATGGAATTGGAGAGTTGGAGTTAAAGATCAGAAAACCTGGGAAGCTTAGAGTGCTTGTAATGCCATAGCTCAACCTCTCTTCTCTGGCTATGTCCTGCTAATCTCTCCCAACACAAATTCTGCAGCAATGACAGTCCCACCATCTGCATCAGCCATATTCAGATCACCAAACTCCATCCTTTCTGTATTTTTCCTCTCAAGACATTTGCATTTTCAAGACATTCAAAGTTCATGTATAATTTTCAGGTAGAATTTTATAAGACAAGAAAGCATTTATCATTGTGTAAAGGTAAGAGCAAAAGGAAAATCTTTTCCAATTTTATATTTTAAAAATCCTTTTAAAAATGCTTTCTTTACTTCTCCAGTAGTGATATGCATTGACAACAACAAATTTACAGTGAAAAATAGCCTTCTTTGTGACTTTTCTAGTTCATTCAAAAGAACTGCCTCCTTAACTTTTGTTATACCTATAACTATTCCATTACTAACTGTGTCAACTTCAGGGGCACATTTCATAATATCCTTAACTAATTGCTTCCAAGATTCTTCAGGGTCTATGTTTTCCTTAGGGTCTTGCTGCCTTCTCTTCATCAGTTCTCCTACAACCTCCTTGGACTGTCTGGTCTCATAATTCTTAAGCAAGTCAGAATGTTCCCTACAATATGCTGCTTCATACATCCTGACTCCAGCTGAATAAAGATCCTGGCCAATTTCCAATTTATTCTCTGCTCTAGATTTTATTTAGTTGAAAAAATTTTGCTTCACAGAGATTTTTTTTTTACCCAAGTCATCCTTCATAAGAGTAACTCAAGAGTCCATTTTACTCTTGTAATTTTTTGGTAACATTTACTTTCTTTGAAATTAATCTTGGACTTTTATTTTACCAGCCCTTCTAGATTCTTTAACAAATTTTATTTTTTCAATTATTTTGTAACTTTTCAGCTGCATTGAGGTACAATTGAAAAATTGTAAGATACGTAAAGTGTTCAATGTCATGATTTGGTCTGCATCTACACCATGAAAGGAATGGCAAGATCAACACAGTATTATTGACTAGAGTCACCATGTTGTAATTAGATCCTCAGATCTTATAACCGGCATTGTATCTTTTAACTTTATCTTTCCCATTCCCCAATCCACCTCTTTTCTTTTCTTCATTTTTTTTTTTTCAATTCCACATATAAGTGATAACCATGCAGTATTTATCTTTCCCTGTCTGGCTTATTTCATTTAGCATAAAGCCCTTCAAGTTCATCCATATTGTTATAGGTGGTAAGATTTCCTTTTTATTTTTTTTAAGGCTGAATAATATTCCATTATATATATGTCACATTTTCTTTATCTATTCATCCCTCGACAATTTGTTTCTATACCTTGGCTCTTGTGAATAATGCTATTATGAACATTAAAGTACAGATATTTTTTAAAAGTAATTGCTCTATTTCATATATATATATACATATATATATATGTATATATATATATATGTAGGATGGCTGAATCACATGGCAGTTCTATTTTTTTTTTTTTAAAGACCTTATTTATTCATTCGACAGAGAGAGATCACAAGTAGGCAGAGAGGCAGGCAGAGAGAGAGGAGGAGGAAGCAGGCTCCCCGCCGAGCAGAGAGCCCGATGCGGGACTCGATCCCAGCACCCAGAGATCATGACCCCAGCCGAAGGCAGCAGCTTAACCCACTGAGCCACCCAGGCGCCCCGGCAGTTCTATTTTTAATTTATAGAGGAATCTCCATACTGTTTTCTATGGTAGCTGTACTGATTTTGATTCTCACTAACAGTGTAAAAGAAGTCCCTTTTCTCTATATTCTCACCAGCACTTGTTACCTCTTGTCATTTTGGTAATAGCCATCCTGACATGTACGAGGTGCCATTTTTTTCCCTGAGGAAGAGTAGTGTTGAGCACTTTTCACATACCTGTTGGCTATCTGTATGTCTTCTTTGGGAAAATGTCTATTCAGATCTTTGGCCTCATTGCTATTATATTTTTATTAAATTTTTTTTTGCTATGAGTTATAGAAATTCTTTGTTTAATTTGGATATTAACCTCTTAACGGATGTGTGGTTGCAAATATTTTCCTCTATTCCGTAGGTTGTCTTTCCATTTTGTTGATGGTTTTCTTTCCCAGACAGAAGCTTTTTAGTTTCATGTAGTTTCCCTTATTTATTTTTGCTGTAGTTTTCTTTGCTTTTGCTTTCAAATAAAAAAAAAAATTCATTGCCAAGAACAATGTCAAAGAAATTACACTCCATTTTCCCCTAGAAGTTTTATAGTTTCAATTTTCACAATTAAGACTTTAATCATTTGAAATGAATTCGAGAAGAATAAATGAAAGAATAAAGAATGAATTTGTGTATGTTTAAGATCAGGGTCTAGTTTACTCCTTTCACATGTGAAAATACAGTATTCTCAACACCATTTGCAGATAAGACTACCTTTGCTGCATTGTATATTCATGGCTTCTTTATCAAGAATGAGTGGCCATTTATTCATATATCTATTCCTGGGCTCTCTGTGTGTTCCAGTGATGTATCTTTTTTTTTTAAATGTGAGTATCATACTATTTTGTTCACTATAGCTCTATAATATTGTTTGAAATTAGGAAATATGATGTCTCCAGCTTCATTCTTCCTTCTCAAGAGTGCTTTGGTGGGGCGCCTGGGTGGCTCAGTGGTTTGGGCTGCTGCCTTCAGCTCGGGTCATGATCTCAGGGTCCTGGGATCAAGCCCCGCATCGGGCTCCCTGCTCCGCAGGAAGCCTGCTTCTCTCTCTCTCTCTCTCTCTCTCTCTCTCTGCCTGCCTCTCTGCCTACTTGTGATCTCTGTCTGTCAAATAAATAAATAAAATCTTAAAAAAAAAAAAAAAGAGTGCTTTGGCTATTTGGGGTCTTTGGTGATTCCATGCAAATTTTAAAATTTCTTTTTCTATTTCTGTTTTAAAATATCATTGAAATTTTAACAGGGATTGAATTTGATCTATAGATAATATTGGGCAGAATGGGCATTTTGATATTAATTCTTCTAATCCACGAATATGGAATATCTTTTTTTTTTAAAGATTTTATTTATTTATTTGGGGGGGGGGTCACAAGTAGGCAGAGAGGCAGGCAGAGAGAGAGGAAGAAGCAGGCTCCCCACCGAGCAGAAAGCCTGATGTGGGCCTCGATCCCAGGACCCGGAGATCATGACTTGAGCTGAAGGCAGAGGCTTAATCCACTGAGCCGCCCAGGTGCCCTGGAATTTCTTTTCATTTAATGCATCTTCTTTAATGATTTTAGTGTTCAGTGTACAAATCTCTCATCTCCTTGATTAAATTTAACCTAAGTAATTTTTGGATGCTATTGTAAAAAGGATTGCTTTAATTCCACTTACTGATAGTTATAAATATATAGAAACATGCTGATTGTGTATTAATTTTATAATCTGCAACTTTACTGAACTTGTTTATTAGGTCTCCAGTGAAAAGCAGTTTTCCAGGGGAGTCTTTCGGATTTTCTTTATATAATATCAATTTATCTGTAAACAGCAACTGCTTTTTTCCCTTTCTGATTTAGAAGTGTTTTATTTATTTTTTTTTTTTCCTGCCTAATAGCTCTGGCTAGAACTTCAGAACTATGTTGAATAGTTTAAAAATCTGATCTTAGAAGAATCTCTCAGTGTTTCAAGGTTGACTTTCATGTTAGCTGTGGGCTTGTCATATGTGGCCTTTATTATGTTGGGGTACTTTCCTTCCACACTCAATCTTTTGGGAATTTTTATCAGGGAAAAAATGTCAAGTGCCTTTTCTACACATCTTAATATGTGATTTAATATGATTTTTACCCTTTATTTTGTTAATGAGGTATATTTCATTGATTTGCATATGTTGAACCATTATTTCATTGCATATGCTGAACCTTACTTGATCATGATACATAATTCTTTTAATGTAGCATTCAATCTTATTTGCTAGTTTTTGTTGAGGATTTTTGCATCTATGTTCAACAGGGATATTGGTAATTTTCTTATACTATCTTTGGTTTTTGTATTAAAATAGTGCTGGCTTTGTCAAATAACTGCAGAAATATTCCTATCCTATTTTTTGGAAGAGTTTGAGAAGGATTGTATTAATTCTTTTTTAAAATTTTGTTAGAATTTACCAGTGAAGCCATCTTGTCCTGGGTTTTTTCTGTTAGAAGGTTTTTAAATAGTCATTTGATTTCCTTTGTAGTTAGTAAATAATTGTTCAGGTTTTCTATTTCTCCATGATTAAACCTTAGTAGATTGTGTTTCTAGAAGTTTATCCATTTCTTGGAGATTATCTAATTTGTCAGTATATAACTATTAATAGTAGTTTCTTCTGATTTTAGTGTTTCTTATTACAATTTATAATGTCTCCTCTTTCATTTTCTGGTTTTATTATTGGAGCTACTTTCTTATTTTATAATTCATCTAGTTAAATGTTTATTCATTTTTTTAATCTTTTCAAAACTAGTTCTTAGATTTATTTTTATATTTGATTGATGTTTAGCCTCCACTTCAGTTATTTCTGTTGTTATTTTCTTTTTTCTGCTACCTTAGGGCTTTTTTCTTTTTTAAAGCTCCCTCAGCTGTAAATTTAGGTCGAGATCTTTTTTCTTAATGTAAGAATTTAGGACCATAAACTTTTCTTTTAGAACTGCTTTTTCTGTGTCCCATAAATTTTTGTATGCTGTGCTTCCATTTTCATTTGTCTCAAGATTTTTATTTCTTCTTCAACCCATTACTTGTTCAGGAATATATTTGTGAATTTCCTAGTTTTTGTTTTGTTTTGTTTTGTTTGAAGTGATAGCTACTTTCATATCATTACTCTCCAAAAAGACGTTTGATAGGATTTCAGTCTTCTTAAGTTTCATTTTAGCCATCAGTAAAATAAAGATAAAACTGAGAGGCTGGCACATAGGAGGATCCAATGAGAAAGGAGCTGCTGGTATATTTTTTTAAATACAGAGAATACTACTTTATTATAAATAAATTCAACTCTCATGAATCCAGTTATGTGTTTGAAAAGGAAGAGAGAGAAGGGAGAGATGGAAAGACAGAGAGAAGCAGAGAGAGAGAGAGAGAGATGTTCTTAATAGCACAGACTATACCTGTGTGAATCTTTTTCCTTAATGAATATATGCCCTAGAATAAGTATGACATAGAAGACATAAAAAACTATCCCCAGGTCCTATGTGCTTTTCCAAATGTGAGCATCTTACTCTATTATGATTCCAATGTTAAAAGTTACTCATTTGTTATGTGAAAACTTTAAAAATAAAGGTCAAAAATTTTTTAGAGCCTCGCCAAAATAAATGCTTATATTTTGAAAGAGGAAAAAAACAAACAAACTGCTGAACTTGAAAAAAATAATTTATGTGCTCAGTGTTCATCTTACAGTAAGATTTTCGAAAATAGTCATTTGCAATCTTCACCTTGACGACTGATTTCAATTTTAATTCCTCAGTAGGATAGAATTTCTCTATAATAGTTTGCAATTGAGGCCACACAAGATTCTCAACCTTAACTGTGTAAAACAGAATTACAGATTCAGCTCCTACTTACCAAAACTGGTCCTTCCTCATTTCTCTTAGTAGATGAAATAGTGCCTCAATCTATAAAGATGCCCTCACTTAGGCTAAAAACATCAGGATCCTCTGAGATTTATTTCCCTTTCACATATATACCTAATCAATCAGCAAGTTAGGTCATTCTACGTTCAAAATACTCCCCATATCCAACAGTCCCCTCACCAAAACCTAAGTTTTGCCATTACCATCCTTTCCTCTAGGAAAAAGATGGTATCATGACTAAATGCATTGCTTCCTCCTGCCACTCCCTGTTCCCAGATTCCAGATCTTTGTCTTTCAAGTTATAAATTCAACCATGCAACTCTTTTAGTTAAAAATCTTTAATGTTTTTTCTATGCAGAATAAAATCCACAGCCCTTACAATAGCCTGATGTAATGTTTCGGCTACCTACATGTAAAGATTTTATCTCCTTGCATTAGTACCTGATATTAGGTAATCCTGCCCTGCGGACACACCAACTTTTTTCTTGTCTCAGAGAGTCTGTTTTGCTCTTCTCTCACACACAAGTCTCCTCCCCAAGGTCTTTACATGTCACGTGACCCAGACTCTCATGTTTTATCACAACACCCTGTTTTGTTTTCTTTATAGCAGTTAACATTTGTTGAAATTATGTTATTTATATCTAACGCTCTATTAACTAGTATGTGAGGTCTGAGGTAATAGGAACTGGGTTTATATTGCTTACCACAACAGTGTCAAAAATTCAGGAAAATATTTGACATAGATGAGGAGACTGAGCCAACAAGATGCATACAAGCTCCACTTGGATTTCAGGAGAATTTTTCTGCCCTTCTCTCTCCCCTCACCCATCCCTTTCAGTCATTTGGGATTCACAAGGTCCATCTTCTCTTTCATATATCTATATCTATCTATCTAACTAACTAACTAACTATATATATATATATACATATATATATATATTCTTACAAATACATAATAGTGTAAATTTAAATTAACAGGCTAACTCTTTCACAGAACCTCAGTATTTTAAGATTGAAAAGAATAAAGCATAAAAGGATTTGAACAGAGAGAGAACACGAATGGAGACAAAATGAAACATTTAGTAGGAAGCCATCTCATGTTCCAACAACTTTCTTGGGAGCTCATGAATTGGTATTAGATAAAGAAATAATTTATATTCATTTACTCCTTGAGATATTTACTTATCTTTTGCTAGCATTGATACAAGTCAGAAGAACCCTAATTCCTCTCTATAGCATAATAAGGTGTTTTAGTTTGCATAATAAGAATTTAAATCATTGTATATAAAAAGTTATTGTATAATTCTATAACTTCAGTGGAAAATGATATTATCAAAAAATTCAGCAATGCAGTTGTCTTGCAGAGAAAGGGAGATCAGGCGTCAATGAGTCCTTGTTGGTTCATTATTAATATTCTTTATATTTGCGGATAAAATGAGACTGAATTATAATTAAACTTCCTGCTACAAAACAACTTCCTTGCTACTCCTACCACTTTAAGAATGAAAATGAAAACATTTTCCTATAGGGGTATCTGGGTGGCGCAGTAAGTTAAACATCTGACTCTTGGTTTTGGCTCAGGTCATGATCTTGTAATCAAGCCCCACGTCAGGCATTGATGATTAAAAGCAAAACAAAACAAAAGCCCATATTAAAAAGAAAAAATCAAATCTGCTGGTAATATCCAAATCTTGGGCCATTCGATTAGTTGCATAGTACTAACTACAGACATTACTTTAAATTACTGAACAGGATAGAAAGATATATGGAAGTCATAACCCTTGTCCTTAACAGGTTTTTTTCATGTAAGTAAAACTCAGCTTTCTTCCAAAGCATTCTAGCAGGGCTAACTATTGACTAATTGAACTTTATCTTCATGTGTCCCCCAAATTATGGTAAACTACCAATGAACAGAGGCTTGGATGAAATGACATCAGCAGGGGAAAACTATGAGGCAAAGAACATAGAAGAAAATATTGAACAATCAGCCCCTGGTTACCTATAAATATAACTTTTGGTATTGTTACAGGAAACCATCTATTGGCCTCACATGGCCCAATGATGGCATCTCAGCCCCTCAGAGGGGTCTTACATGATCCCAACTCACATGTTCACAGATGGGCCTCACATGTCCCCTGCCTTATATAATTCTAGTCAGTGGAATATGACAACATTGAGGAGATGTACTTCTATTATTAGGTCACAGAAGATTATGCTCTCTTTCTTGATAATAAACTCTTTCTCTCTTATCTTGTTTCCCCTCCCTCTCTTTCTCTTTGGCTTTGGTGAAGCAAGCCTGCTTGGGGTAGGAGAAGACCAGGGGTCAAGAAACTGAGGGCAGTCCCAAACACAAACAGTGCATAACTGAGGTCTATAGTCGAAAAAATCTGGAGGAATTAAATTATGTTACCAGTCTTGTGAGCTTGAAGATAGATCCTTCCTCAGGTGAGCCTTTAGCTTCCACCATAGCCTCATGGGAGAATATTCACTATACACAGAGAGATCTACCCAAGTTGTTCATGGAGTTTTGATTTGCAGAAACTATGAAATAACAAATGTATAACATTTTAAGACCCTAAATTTCGAGGCAATTTGTAATGCAGCAATAGATAATATTATATGCATAAATAAGAATTTATTCCTCCTAAAGAGGTCAGATAATTGTATAGCTAATCTACCAGAGACAAATTTACTTTTTTTTTAAGATTTTGTTTATTTATTTGACACAGAGAGAGAGAACGAACAAGCAGGGGGAATGGCAAGCAAAGGGAAAAGGAGAAGCAGGCTCCTGCTGAGCAAGGAACCTGATACAGGGCTCCATCCCAGAACCTTGGGATCATGACCTGGGCTGAAGGCAGCTGATTAACTGACTGAGCCACCAAGGCGCCCAAGACAGTGGCTTTCTAACTCAGTGCTTTCATCTTTTTTTTTTTTTTAAGATTTTATTTATTTATTTGACAGACAGAGATCACAGGTAGGCAGAGAGGCAGGCAGAGAGAGAGAGGAGGAAGCAGATTCCTTGCTGAGGAGAGAGCTGGATATGGGGCTTGATCCCAGGACCCTGGGATCATGACCTGAGCTGAAGGCAGAGGCTTTAACCCATTGAGCCACCCAGGTGCTCCGTTTTCATCTTTTTTTTAAACACTGTGTTCTACTGATAAGAAACAAGTTACCCCATAGAAAAGAACTACATAAGCAGGGGATATCTGGGGTTTAGAATCATATGAGGTTTTCTTAGAGGTGTCCACACAATAGCAAAAGTCACATTTTCAAATACTAAGGTTTTTTTAGTAATTATGAAGCATCATTTAAATGAAACAAGTATAGGATTTTTAAGATATTTTAAGAGTTTTCATACAACTCATTTGATTATTGCTCAGCACTATTCTTTTTGAATACCCCAGATTATTTTCCAGGTGACTAGCACACTCACAAGATAATGTTTTGTAGGTTCTAGTAAACACATGTGTTTTTTCCTTCATTGGTCTTGGTATGACATTACATTTGCCTCTTTTTAATCTTTTAATCTTACTTGTGTTTTTACTCAATTTTATATTTTATTTTAAACATTCTTTTCAGATTTCCACCTGTAGATTTTACTTTAATTGTATATAAGTATACATATTTCAGCATACCAGTGAGAGACCCATGGTGCCCCAGTGAACCCAGCACATCCAGCAAGAAGTGTTCACTTCTCTTTCTCATGCTGTACCACAGGACCCTAAGTGTGACCTCCAATAGCTCAGACCTGGAGTCCCGGTGCAGAATGTTGAAATGATGACTAACTCTTCAGGAGAACCAATGATTTTTTTTTTTCTTTTTAATGGGACATGGAGATATAGGATGGTCACAGATGGGATGCCATGTAATATATGCCCACATCTGCTCACTGTGATACAAACTGTTGTCATTTTATGAGTCAATTTTATTTTTGTAAAAGATGAATAATTAAGATACCTGAATTGTAAGAGTTTGATGTAAAATGAAGCTTAACTGTGTTGGGAGAAATTAATAGTAAACCAGCAGAGATTCACAATGACACACATTGCTTATTTTCATGGTTGGCTTTGTCATTTCAAATATACAACAATAAACACACAAGATCCACTAAAGCCTAGAAACTGTGGTAAGGGTATCTAAGAACCCAAGTAAACACATTTCTGTCTCCTGAATTATTTAGGACATTGCCTGTATTTCTAGAATTGTTTGATCAGGGATCCTCAGAGTGCATGCTTTTCTGATAGTAAACTATCAAAAGATCAACTAAATTTCTATTTATTTTATTTTAGTACACAATCCATTCTGATCAAAATGAATGTAAACTATCAGTACATAATAATTCATAATCTATTTTCTGTATTTATATACATTTAAGATGATGAATGGATTGTTACAAAACATGTTGCTCATAGAAACACAAGCTTCCAGAATTATGCCAAATAAGAAGTATTATAATAGTAACAAGAAAAGTGAAGTTCAAAAGTAATTAATCATTACGGACAATTGTATTACAAAGTCCATAGAAAGTTGTCAAACAGCAAGATTGAATCATAATGATGCCAATATTTAAGTGAGAACACATAGGTTAAATGCTAAAGCAATAAATAAAAATAGAATACACAAGATTGAAGGGAAAGAGAAACAGACTTAATTTTAAATGTATTAGGCTAGAAAAATCAAAAGACATTTGTGTAAATATTTAAGATCTTATTATTAATGAACTCAACTAATTCTACAACATCAGATCTCAAGGGTCTAGACTAAAAAGTGATACTATCTTTAATGTAAAGGTGGAAATACCTTAGTTAATTATTAGATACTTGAGCTTTTTAAAATGTTATCAAAAATACTATTCTAATTTGGCAGAGAATTTTGAAAGATTCTCTGAAGTTAAAATGATCCATAACTGTGTTGAATATGGGAATCATGCTTCTAACACACCCAAATACACATGGAATTAGGATCATGGAAAAGAGTTTCAAAAGTATGAGTCACATTTGAGCCTGAAACTGCAAATGAATATGAATATAAGCTACTTTTTAACTGTATGACTCTGAGTATAACAAAAAGTCACATAATTATTATCCTTTAGGGGCAATACAGATACAGTGAGTCAAGTTATAACCTCAGTAAGTTAAGATAACTAAGTTGATCTGAAATAGTCAGGTACTATGTTGATATTTATTTAATTTCTATAAAGAAGATGTACTCAGAATTAGGGCATCCAATACTCACAGAATTGGACTTCAGAGGGAATGAAAGGCCATTCTAGTTGTATAATATCCATACTATCTATTTCTCTCAATGTTAATATCATTGATGTGTCTCATTGGTCACACTTTACAGTTAAAAACTTAGAGTTCCCTGTTGACATGCAAATGTTTTACATAAAAACATGCTGAATCACTACAAAAAAAAAAAAATCTAGTAATGTTTCAAAGAGCCAAGAAGTGACAAAGTACAGTTATTAAGGTAAGGAAGCACTTTTGAGAAATATGGGTGTGGGATTTGGTCTTGGGTTTTTGCAGTGGGGTGATGATTTTAAAAAGACAGCAGAGCAACATGACTGCCAAGGACCAAGAGCATATACATAGGTCATAAGATTTTCCGAAAACCTAATTAATCTACTGTACTTTTTGCTAAAGTATCTGGAAAGAAATTCTCAGGTAAGTGCTATATTCAACTTTTATTCCATCTAATTTAGCCATGTACTTTATGGGTTATGTCTATGGGAAGAACTAGCGTCTTTACTTAAGTGCATTTTTTGTAGAATCAAAGTCTGCTTTGACATTTAGAGACAGGGACCAAGGTGGTGACACATGAGACTCCTAAACTTCCCTCCTCCCAAGGATGTAGCAAAGGCACAACTACACATAGAACAATTCCCTCAAGAGAATTTCAGAAACTAGCTGCTTAACTCCTGGATACTAGATGAGAAAATATCCGCATAAAAATGGCTGGGAAAGGCTGAGACACCATCTCACTATAAACCCCAACCCCAGCACAGTATCATACAAACAAGACAGCCCCCAACTCCCAGCTTCTCCCTGAAGAACTAAGGGCTTGGATCACACATGCAGCATGCCATCTTTTAAGACTCCCATGTGATAGAGGAGACTCCAAGCAACTAGCTCTGACAGCCAATGGGAATTGAATGCAAAAGAGCCAAGGGACTGCAATAAATAAACAAGTGATTCCCATTTATTCCCAGGGCCTCATGCATGAGGAGCAGGTAAATATGCTCATCTCTAAGTCCTTCCCTGGAAGGGGTTTGATTACAACTTTGCAAGCAGTTGCCTGGGGGTCTCTTCTGATTTGGTTTGGGTAAATTTTTCTGGAGTCTTTGCCACTCTTTTAGTATTTTATTCTCTTGTTCATATAGTCTTATCTGGATAAAATGACAAGGCAGAAAAACCCACCACAAAAAAAATAAATAAATAAATAAGAGGCAGTACCGAAGGGTAGGGATCTAGCCAATATTGATACATTGGTAACATGTCAGAACTAGAGTTCAGAATGATGATTCTCAAGGTGCTAGCTGGGCTCAAAAAAGGCATGGAAGATATTAAAGAAACCATGTCTGGAGAAATAAAAGCCTTTTCTGGAGAAATAAAAAACTAAAATCTGACCAAGTTGAAATAAAAAAAGCTATTAATGAGGTACAATAAAAAATGGAGGCTCTTACTGCTAGGATAAATGACGCAGGAGAGAATTAGTGATATACAAGACCAAATGATGGAGAATAAAGAAGCTGAGCAAAAGAGAGACAAACAACTATTGGACCATGAGGGGAGAATTTGAGAGATAAGTGATACATAAGATGAAACAGTATTAAAATAATTGGAATCCCAGAAGAAGAAAGAGAGAGGGGGGCAAAAGGTATATTGGAGCAAATTATAGTAGAGAATTTCCCTAATTTTGCAAAGGGAATAAACATGAAAATCCAGGAGGCACAGAGAATCCCCTTCAAAATCAATAAAAATAGGCCCACACTCTCATCTAATAGTAAAACTTACAAGTCTTAGTGAGAAAGAGAAAATCATGAAAGCAGCCCAGGACAAGAAGCCTGTAACATATAATGGTAAAAATATTAGATTGGCATCAGACTTATCTATAGAGATTTGGCAGGCCAGAAAGAACTGCCATGATATATTCAGAGCACCAAGTGAGAAAAACATACAGCCAAGAATACTATATCCAGCTAGGCTATCACTGAAACTAGGAGGAGAGATAAAAAATCTTCCAGGACAAACAAAAACTAAAAGGATCTGTAAACACCAAACCAGCCCTATAGGCAATATTAAAAGCATCCTCTAAGCAAAGAGAGAGCCTAAAAGTAGTAGACCAGAAAAGAACAGAGATGATATACAGTAACAGTCACCTTACAGGCAATACAATGGCACTAAAGTAATATCTTCAACAGTTACTCTGAATGTAAATGGGCTAAATGTCCCTGACACAGGGTATCAGAATGGATTAAAAAACAAAACCCATCAGTATGCTGTCTACAAGAAACTCATTTTAGACCCAAAGACACTTCCAGATTTAAAGTGAGGGGGTGGAAAACAATTTACCATGCTAATGGACATCAAAAGAAAGCTGGGGTGGTAATCCTTATAAATTAGATAAATTAGATTTTAAGCCAAAGACTATAATAGAAATGAGGAAGGACACTCTATCATACTCAAAGTGTCTTTCCAACAAGAAGATCTAACAATTTTAAATTTTCTATGCCCCTAACATGGGAGCAGCCAACTATATAAACCAATTAATAACAAAATCAAAGAAATGCATCAACAATAATACAATAATAGTAGGGCATTTTAACACCCCCCTCACTGAAATGGACAGATCATCCAATTAAAGATCAATAGCCATTGACCGTTCTGTGAATTCCTATGACAAATCTTTCGTGTATTTTATATTATCATTGTGCCTTTGTCTTCAGGACAAGGGCTAGATCTAACAGCTATGATACCAAGATAATGACACAACTTTCCCAAAGTCTAAAATTGATTGATTTGGAGACCTATTAGACCTTGCTGTCTCTGGTTGTATGACTTCTCCAAGGTTTTGGTAGGGAACCTACTTTCCAGGACTACTATGCAACCATAGTACTAGTCTCCATCAGTCTGATCCTAGATGCTTTGGATCCTACCAAGCATCCTATAGTGCCCATGACCTGATGACTAGGTTATACATTTTCAAGCTTATGGGAAACTATACACCAGCAAATTTGACAATCTAGAAGAAATGGATGCATTCCTAAAGATGTATAAACTACCAAAACTGAACTGGGAAGAAATAGAACACTTGAATGAACCCATAAAAATCTACAAGTTGCCTTATAGGAAAACTTAAACAATCCTGTACCTGATTATGGCCTGATAATATGAGGAATGTGATTAAAAAAATAAAATATAACTCATGAGAATGCAAACAAAAATAGGGCCAGAGGGTCTGAACAGACATTTTTCCAAAAAAGGTGTACAAATGTTCACCAGACCCATGTAAAGATGTTCAACATCAATGATCATCATGGAAGTGCAAATTAAAACCACAATGAGGTACATCTCACACCTGTCAGAATGGCTAAAACCAACAATGCAAGAAACAAAAAATGTTGGCCAGGATGTAGAGAAGAGGGAACCCTCATGTACTTTTAGTGTGAATGCAAGCTGGTGCAGCTGTTGTGAAAAACAGTATGGAGTTTCCTCAAAAAAAAAAAAAATTAAAAATAGAAATACCCTAGGATCTAGTAATTCCACTACTGGGCATTTACCCAAAGAAAACAGAAATACTAATTTAAAAAGATATATGCACCTCTCTAGTATAGTATTTTTTTAATAATAGCCAAGATATGGAAGCAACTCAAGTATCCATCTATATGAATGGAGAAAGAATATGTGGTATGTACACACACACACACACAATGTAATATTAATCAGCCATACCCCCCCCAAAAAAATGTGGTCTTGCCATTTGCAACAGCATGGGTGGACTTATAAGGTATGCAAGTAAATTAAGTCAGAGATAGAAAAACTAATACGACATGATTTCATTTTTATGTGGAGTTTAAGAAACAAAGAAAAAAGAGTCTTTTGAAGTTTTTATTTTAATTCCAGTTCCTTAACACACAGTGTTATATTAGTTTCAGATGTACAATATAGTGATTCCACACTTCCCATACATCACAAAGGGTCCATTATGACAAGTGCACTCCTTAAGCTCCATCACTTTTTAAACCTACCCTTCTACCCCCTTTTGGTAACCAACAGATTGTTCTCTCCTATTAAGTCTGTTTCTGGGGGCACCTTGGTAGATCAGCTGTTAGGCGTCTGCCTTCAGCTTAGGCCATGATCTCAGGGTTCTGGGATCAATCCCTGCATCAGGCTCCCTGCTCAATGGGAAGCCTGCTCTTCCCTCCCCAACTCTCCCTGCTTGTGTTCCCTCTTTTGCTCTTTCTCTGTCAAATAAATAAATAAAATCTTTTTAAAAAGTCTGTTTCTTGATTTGTCTATCATGTTTTCCCTTTATTTGTTTCTTAAATTCCACATAAGTGGAATCATATGGTATTTGTCTTTCACTGACTTATTTTGCTTGGCATTATACTCTTTAGCTCAATCCATGTCTTGTAAGATTATTTCTTATGGATAAATAATATGCCATTTTATATGCTAGAGATGTATTATTCTTTATCCATTTATCAATGGATGGACACTTGGGCTGCTTCATATCTTGGCTATTATAAATAATGCTACTATAAACAAAGGGGTACATGAATCTCCTTTAACTCGTGTTCTTGTATTCTTTGGGTAAATACCCAGTAGTGTAATTTCTGGATCATAAGCTAGTTCTATTTTTAACTTTTTGAGCAACCTCCATACTGTCTTCCATGGTGACTGCACCAGTTTGCCTCCCCACTAACAGTGCATGAGTATTCCTTTTCCTTCACATCCTTGTCAGTACCTATTGTTTCCTATGGTATTGATTTTAGTCATTCTGACACTTGTGAAGTGACATCTCATTATGGTATTGATGTGCATTTTCCTGATGATCAGTGACGGTAAGCATCTTTTCAGTCTGTTGGCCATCTGGATGTCTTCTTTGGAAAAGCCTCTGTTCATGTCTTCTGCTCATTCTTAATTGGATTCCTTGGTTTATGGGTGTTGAGTTTAAGTTCTTGATATATTTTAGATACTAGCTCTTTAACAGATATACCATTTGCAAATATCTTCTCCAATCTGTAGGTTGTCTTCTAGTTTTCTTGTTTCCTTCACTGTGCAGTAGCTTTTTATTTTGATGTAGTTATAGTAGTTTATTTCTGCTCTTTTGTTTCCCTTACCTAAGACATATCTAGAAAGAAGTTGATATAACTGATGTCAAAAAGTTACATCTGTGCTTTCTTCTTGGATTTTTCATGGCTTCAGGTCTCACATTTAGGTCTTTAATCCATTTTGAATTAACTTTTATGTATGCTGTAACAAAGTGGTCTAGTTCACTCTTCTGCATGTGTCTGTCTGGCTTTACTCAACACCATTTGTTAAAGAGATTATCTTTTTCCCATAAGATATTCTTTCCTGTTTTGTTAAAGATTGATGATGTAAGTGTGGGTTTATTTCTGGATTTTCTATTCTCTTCTATTGATTTAGGTGTCTATTTTTGTGTCAGTACCATACTGTTTTAATCACTACAGTTTTGTAATATAATGTGAAGTCCAGAATTATGTGGTCTCCAGTTTTGCTTTGCTTTTTCAAGATTTCTTTGGCTATATGGGGTCTTTTGCAGCTCCATATAAGTTTTAGGATTGTTTGCTCTAGCTCTGTGAAAAATGCTATTGGCATTTTAGTGGGGATTGCAGTAAATGTATAGATCGCTTTGGGTAATATAGACATTTTAATGATATTTTTTCTTCCAATCCATGAGCATGTAATGTCTTTCCATTTCCTCATGTTATCTTGAATTTATTTCATTAGTATTTTGTAGTTTTCAGAATACAGGTCTTTCACCTTGTTGGCTAGGTTTATTCCTAGGTATCTTATTATTTTGGGTGCAATTACAGATGGGATTGTTTTAATTTCTCTCTCTGTAGCTTCATTATTGGTGTATAGAAATGCAACTTATTTCTATAGATTTTGTATCCTGTGACTTTAGTCTATCAGTTTTAGCAGTTTTTTGGTGAAGTCTTTAGGATTTTCTATGTATAATATCATGTTCTCTGCAAATAGTGAAAGCTTTATCTCTTCCTAATTTGGATTCCTTTTCTTTTTGTTGTCTGATTGTCCTGTAGGACTTCCAGTACTATGTGGAATAAAAGTGGTGAGAGTGGACATCCCTGTCTCATTGCTGACCCTAGGAGGAAAGCTCTCAGTTTTTCCCTATTCAGGGTGATGTTAACTGTGGGTTTTTCACAGATATCCTTTATTATGTTGAGGTATGTTCCCCCAAACAGACTCAAATACAGAGAACAAACTGGTAATTGCCATAGAGGGGTTAGGTAAGGGGTTGGGTAAATAGACAAAGGGAATTAAGAGTACATTTATGATGATGAGCACTGACTAAGGTACAGAATTGTTGAATCACATTGTATACCTGAAACTAATGTAATGCTGTATGTTAATTTTACTTCAATTAAAAAAAAAATCTTAAAAAAAAAAAAAGAAGAGTGGAAATCTCTTTCGCTTCTAACATTTATTGTTCTATTCTGGGTATATCTGTGGGGAAATTTCTCAATGAGATTAACAGTTGAATCATTAGACTAAGGCAGATTGCTCTCCCAAATGTGCATTGGCTTCATCCAATCCATTGAGAACCTGATCAGAACAAAAAGGGTCAGAGAAAATTTCCTCTCTGCCTGTCTTTGATTTGGGACACTGGTCTTTTGTCATTGAACTCAGACTGAAATCTATACCATCAGTTCTCTAAAATCTCAGCCTTTTAGGCTCAGGGAAAAATCATACCACTGGCTCTTCAAGGTTTCCAGCTACACACACACAAACACACACACGGGCACACACACCCTACAAGTGTGATGGGATCTATCTATATCATCTATATCCTAGTTTTAAATGAGCCCATCTACATTCAAGTGTGTTGGCAAAATATCTTTAGACATCTAAAAGGCAGAAGTTTACAAGCCAAATACTTTTGTCTTTTTTTGTAAGCACTTAGAAAATGATGAAAACATACAGTTCATTTCTTCAATGTTTACTAAGTGTCATTTATTGTTTATATGCTATAGTACACCATATTCAAGATTCCCATCCTAGCTTTGATCTATTGACCCTCAAAATATCTTGTACTATATTCACTCTTTTTGTGATGAAGTGAGATGATAAAACACCTGTGTGTTGAAATGAAGTGGGGTGAATAACTAGGCACTGTGACTAGTGTTAGACTACTATTGACCTTTTGACTACATGTTAGAAGGAAGATCATATTTCCCCACTGCCATTGACCATGGGTAGCTGAAACCAGATACAGTGGGGCTGGGAGCCCCACAGGGACAGGACTACTATAAAGTATAAACTTATAATCTGATATAAGAATTACAGATTATTATATATACAAACAGAAGAATGAAGATTTGAGATAAGCTGTAAAGCATACTAGCATTCTATTTTGGAGAGAGATTATTGGAAGAAAAACTATCCTCACATATCACTTATTTTAACTAGAAATTTGAAGATAATCATTGTTAGGTTTACCAAAAAAAACTCTGAGATATTCCTTTCACTAGGCTACAAAGGATATAAAAAATTCTTGGCAGTATAGACTATATTAATAAAATTTGAATTAAAATGTATGAAAATAAAAGGAAATACAAATAGCTACCCAGCCCCCTGCATATGAACACCCTTCCCTCCATAAGTAACCAGGGAAAAAAGGTTTGGGTGCAAGTTTTAAAAAATATTAAAAGAACTTCCAATATTTATATTTAAAAACTTTTAGAACATACAAATAGAAGATACTGGATTGATTTTATAAATATCCTAAGTAATAAAAACCTAGACACAGTTAAGAAAAATAATGTATGTTTGCCTTTGTGAATATATTCACAAATATCCAAGTAAGTTACTAGCATGTTTTACGACATTTCAAATGCACAAGATAATCAATGAACTTTTTTCTAACAGTAATTATTAGTGATAACTACATATTTATCAATAATAAAAGTTAAGTAAATTAATTAAAAAAATCATAACCATTTTAAAAATAGATTTGTGCATACTGATATACTTAGAACACATTTTGATGAGCTACTCAAGGTATAAAACAGTATGTATGATATTATCTTCTTTTTTCATAAATATATCTGTGCATGTATATTGCTTATCTATGCTAAGGATTTATATAAAATAGACTAACCATGATGGTTTCCCAATGAATCAGAAAATATATGCTTCTTCCAAATTATGTGAATTTCTTACAAACATTTATAAATGCTCTGGTTTCTCTTCAGATCGTATAAATCTTTCGCCTTTTACTAAATTCCAATGTTGAAAATTAAACTGTTCACCCAAAGACTGTGTGTCAACATAAGTATAGATTACATAAAGGATATGAGAGTACATTTTCCTTCTCTTGGAGCAAATTCAAATGCCTTAAAAATGTTTCAAGCTTATTCATATGAAAACATAAATCTCTTTGAGGGCATACATGTTAGAAGGACTACATGTTAGAAGGAAGATCATATTTCCCAGTGCCGTTGACCATGGGTAGCTGAAACCAGATAGAGTGGGGCTGGGAGCCCCACAGGGACAGGACTACTATAAAGTATAAATTTATAATCTGATATAAGAATTACAGATTATTATATATACAAACAGAAGAATGAAGATTTGAGATAAGCTGTAAAGCATACTAGCATTCTATTTTGTAGAATGCTAGTATTGAAGTATTTCTGTACTTCCTTAATGTTAACATCTGAGGCCTTCATGTGTGTATGACTCTCACCCTTTTCAATATGAGCTGAAGTGTTTTGTTAAAATTTCATCAATAATAGCGAGGCCAAGATTTGTTTCAAGGATTCTGATTTCTCAGTTGATGTTCTCAGCCTTGACATTAATTCCACTGGAAGAAATAAAACTAAAATAATTATACCTTAGTTGATGAATACCTCAAAATTTACAAAAACTGACACATTTTATTAAAAATTATGAAAATCTCTAAACACAGCCACAGTGAACTGCTTGGAGTGATCTTAATACATGTGTAATGATTACAGAGATCCCACAGTATTAAAGCATAAAAATTGAAAGAAGAAATTTCCCTTAGATCTACGAATCACGCAATATATTCTATTGATTTCATGAGAACTTAGGAAAAGCCATTTGCTGAGACTTTCGGTACAGTTTATGCTTTGACTTCAAAATGTAAAATGTTGTTCACCAAGACTCGGGAGGTTTTCTAAAGAACAAAATCACTCTGGACATTGCCCATAAACTCTGTAATATACTGTGCTTCATTTCATCTAAGACCTTAGATTTCCTGGTAGCTGCTCAGTCTTTATGCTTGATAGAGAAAAGAGTTTTGTAGATGACACAGCCATACCTTTGGTTGGCCCTAGAGTGGCTTGGTCATGTTCCAGAGATTATTTTCTTCTCTCCTCTGTACCCTCTCTGTCCTCACAGGGCCTCGAATATGATGGAAGAAATACTCTCTGAATATTAGGTCCCTTACAAAACAGAGGTTCATTTTCAATAGAATTGGTGATAGCAAAAATATGTTTTTTTTTCCTCTGCCAAAATACATAATGTGTGAACAAAAATTATAAAAGGATTTTAATTTTTACATTAAAGTATAAATTAAAACAGCTTTGTGTGGGCAAATCATTTGGGTGAAAAATTAATAAAGATAATGAGATGATAAAAACTGATCACCTATATTTTTGTGCTCTTCGCAACAGATCCAGCTTTGCCCACACAGGAATCTGTGTGTGCAAGGAATCATGCATTTTCTTACTTTTCTGCTCATAAACTGGCATCGGTAAACTATATCCTAAGTGAAAAAATGCAAAATCTTGTTTTAGTTTTTTTATTACATTTTAATGACAAATGTCCATGAAGCTAATTAACCATTTGTTTTAAGGGCCCTCATGTTCACAGATCCCCTTTCCAAGTTGGCAGTAACCTCCAATGTGTTCCTAAACATCATATGTTCCTGAATATCTGAAAAATCAAATAATTTACTCTAATCCATAAAGGCCAGTGCTCTGCTGCATGCAATTCCAAATATCACACTTCTCTTCAGATGCTGCTAGAGGGGCCATGGGTGCTTTCTAATACACAGGTAGGAGGAAGTTATTTAGGGATCTATTTAGTTTGGATTCAGGGGGATATAATGACATGACGCACAGCCACCACCATGTACCAGTAAGTCAGTTGGCTGTTTCAGTGTAGAAATGGCTCCCAAGTAATCCACCATCTCCCGCTGTGTCAACTCACCTAGCATGGGGACAAGAAGAGGCAAGAACATGTATTACTTAGTGACTGAAATGTGCCCTAAGACATGAATTAGTGGAAGTATTGGGTGTTGAAGGAGGAATAAGGACTTGACTATGGGGGCCAACACTAGTCAGTTGAAAATGCTTTCGGCCATCACAAGGGATAATGTACGTGAGGGACTTGGTTGTCACTGATACCTAATCAAAACTGAAGTTATGCCCCAACAGCATATACTAAAACAATATAGCATATAAAATTTAAAATGTGCGATAAAAGTAGACTTTCCAAGAATCCTTGTATTTTATGGCACAAATCTGTGGCCATACTACAAATAGTATTATAAGCATTAGGCATCTCAAGTGTCAATAATAATCAATTTACATCAGCCAAACTAAATGAAAGACTGACACTCTAATTCCATAGAAAATATTATGAAATTATTTGCATATGAATAAGTGAACACTTCATTGCCCAAATACCAAATCATTGAACTTTCTTCACTTTTCAATCCTTCGTCTCAAATTATTCCACTTCAGTGGGAACACTGAGCTCCAACTTCAGCACAATATGGTCATTTGTTCTTGCCAGCTAAATTTGGCCCTAAGTGATGAAGGGGAGTGTGGGCATATGGCTTGGGCCTGTCCAATAGAATTTTACAATGGCTCTCTTCTCGTTTGCCGCAAAGGATCCAAGGCAATAAGTGTCAAATCTCCAAATTTCAAAATAAGGCGTTACAATATTATAAATGCAAGAGAGGAAGTCCTAAAAATTAATTTGTGTCACTTATCAACCATCCTCAGACAATATAAGTAAAGGTTAAAAATTCAGCTATGGAGTTCAGAAATCAAGAAAAAAAATGTGTATGAAGAATGCTATTGGAGTGTTGTGGCATTTTCTCAGCATATCTTCCAAGAGTGTGAGGAGAGAATTCTTCTTCCTCACCTCTGTCCAAGCCAGAGAGGTTTTAAGGGGTAAGACAAAGTACGTCTCCAGAAGTTTGGAAGTTTTGTTTTCTGTTATAACCCATACCTAGAACACTATAAATGACTGTGACCGTTTTTGCTTACGTCAGAGAACATAAGGATGAAAAATATCCATCTATCTATCTATAGATAGTTAGACATATGGGCTATATACAGGAGAGAAGATGCTGATCAGTTGATTCTGGCAAATATAAGACATCATTGCAATGGAAATTAAGAGCTACCAGGATTATAGAATGATCACTTGATAACAATAATGCATGCAAATGCACATGTTTTCACTTAACAATTACAGGATATAATTAAGCTTATTCCTAACTTTTAGGCCACCATGGCCCTCTAACCTAACTCCTAAGCTTGGATAAGCACTGAGGCAAAAGTTACTACAGGGGATGTCAGGCATATATACATAAAAGGCCTGTTTATCACAATGGGAACATGATTTTAATCCATATATCCTGTAGCTCTGTCCACCCTTATGTCAAGAGACAGACTTGCCTCTAACTAAAAGTGTCGAGACTGCTTAGTTATTGGAATAGAACATTATGGTTATATATAACTAGCAATTGGGTGCTATATATTTTAGTAGAACTTTATAATTTTATTGACCTTCCATATAGAAAATGGTGAAAAAAAATTTGGCTTCTACCACCATCAATCAGATTATAAAAGGTTATTTTTATGTGCTGCAAGGTACAATCCATTATTGCTCATAATATCAATTTCATCATTAGTCATCAGTATTAAATACTCAGAAAACGACTAACCACACTTTTATAATCTTACTAATTTTATATATGTGTATGTTTCTGTATGTTATGGCTTGTGACAAATAAAAGTATTTTGCATTAGGAGTAGCAGTCAAAAATTTGAAGGTCCTCAACCTACGCTACTCAAAGACCAAAATTGTCAATTGAATTTCTGTAAGTAGTATTTGAATTTTTTTCAATAACTGTAATTATAAGCTATAGGTTTTGTTTTATGAGCCCCAATCGTGAAACTAAAAGACAAAGAGACATGAATTCCAACTGAATCAGGAGTCAGAATGTAGATTATGTGGGGAAAAATATGAATAAACTTACTGGTACAGGACTGGGAAAAAAACTAAGGCATTTATGATATCACCTATTTAGGGAAAACTATGTGAAAGCCACAAAATGCTTCAAATTTAGATCTTCTATAGCACTTGCTTACAACTGAGCAAATTTTAATGATGTTAATTTATTTGTATCTTTTGACATAACTGCTCTCGTGAAATTAAAATCTTTTTTTCTAGAATCTTTCAGATTATTTTCATTACTATAATTTTCAAGATTACAAATCTATTCTTAAAGTGACTAGAAGTGTCTCTTTTATTGATGTGTCTGTAAAATACTAGTCAAGAGGAAAAATGACACTGAGGCACTTAACTGCAAGTCAGTATTATTACATGGTGAAATGGCCAAAACAGAAGCAATAGCAAACCCTTAATTAAAGGACTTTTCCTCAAGTGCCTAAGTTATTGGATAGTAGATCTTTAATTTCTTAAATAAGTACTTGATTTAACAGACATCTAAATTGAGAGCCTATACTTTTCTAGGCATTGCCATAAGAGCTAGGGATTCTGAGATAAGCATTACACTCTCAAAGTCTTCTTGATTTCAGGGAAGCCCTGGGTGGCTCATTGGTTAAGCATCTGCCTTTGGCTCAGGTCATGATTCCAGAGTCTTGGGATTGAGCCCTAGTGGTGGGGAGTGGGGAGGTGAGGGGGTGTGAAGGAAGGTGAAGGAGGGTGAGGGGGTAATGGGGGTGGGGGGTGAAAGGGGTGGGGGGTCCCTACTCAGCTGAGAGTCTTCTCTCCCTTCCCCCCCCCC
Source organism: Mustela nigripes (assembly GCF_022355385.1). Classification (NCBI taxonomy): domain Eukaryota; kingdom Metazoa; phylum Chordata; class Mammalia; order Carnivora; family Mustelidae; genus Mustela; species Mustela nigripes. The sequence goes on from NC_081574.1 coordinate 19,593,053, forward strand.
CCCCGCCCATTCTTGCTTTCAAACAAAAGGATACTCTTGATTTCAGTGCTAGTTATGAAAACTTATACTTTCAATATTGTATACTAACCATACAACAGCAATAAGCAAAAACTTCCACTTTTATTCTGTATGAATAAAGTAATGAAATTGTCAAGAGGGAAAGAGGGAGAAAAAAAGAGGATCGATGGATGGCGAGGCTTGGAAGAAAAGTTAGAACAGGTTCTATAGGTCATTAGATATGGTTTTAATATGTTCAAACTTCATTCCAGAAACAACTAGAGAACAACAAGTTCTTTAAACAGAGGCACGATTCAATCAAACTTTATTTTGGAAAGCCCCTCTGGGCTACAATTTGAAGAATGGGGTCAAGGGAGCCAAGTTTAGCACTGGAGAAACCCACTGTAATGCATACTGCAGGAATTCTAGTGCAAATAATGTAATTATCACCTATGACACTAATGGTAGTGATGGAACAATTGTTGAATAATTCCATATATTTTGAAGATATAATTACCAATCTTCATAACTAATTTGATCCTAGCTATCAGGGACAACATTTTTTATTTTTTAAACTTCTAATCTTTTTGACTTGAAGGACTATGACCATGGTAGCTTTTATTTATTATAATTAAAAGTAAAGAGGGGTCCCTGTGTGGCTCAGTCGCTTAAAGGTCTGCCTTCGACTTAGGTCAATATCCTGGGATTGAACCTTGTAGGAAGCTCCCAGCTCACAGGAGGAGCCTGCGCCTCTCTCCCAACTCCTACACCCTGCCCCTCCCCCATGCACTCTCTCTCAAAAATAAAATCTTTTTAAAAAAATAAAGAAAAAAAATTAGGTGTCAGGGTGGAATAAAATACAAGGAGTTGAAATTTGATATTTTGAGGTTAAGTGTAAGAATGCCCGACAGTCAGTTTACAATATGAAGCTTTAGAAGAAAAATATGTGCTACATAGAATTAAGATGGAGTTCTCAATGTGTAGCTCTCAGATGAAAAAGAACTATTGACTAAAAGTTCAGGAACAGAACAATGGAAAAATTCATGCTTAAAGGATTAGTGGAAGAAAAGCTTAAGCAAGAGAACACTAAAGAGAATTAGGAAGAAAAATCAGGAAAGAATGATATGGAAGTCAGTTTCTTCAGAGAGCCTGTTACTGTCCACATGGTAGGTTTCATTTAACTTAAGATACCCAGAATGAAAAACAACAGTCCTTAAAAAGAGATACAAATAGCATCACCGTAATCTGAGAATACTCTCTGAGCTTTAAATTCGTGCATAGACAGGCTATAAATCCTAGAGAAGAATTCTATCCATCACTGGGGAACATGGAGAATTAGGATCAGTGAGGTCTAACATTTGATGATTTTATAAACGTACCTTTGGATGTGGATGTTATTTTTGGTAATGCTATAATTTTCATGTATTATCCCTAATTTGCATGCTATGTCCTTGTTTAACAATATCTTTTCTAGATTGACATATGAAGGTCACCAACATTATAGTTATTCAGAGGCCTTTTGTTCCAATGTGTCCCCAACTTTGGGGCATTCCTATAATCATTCCCTGTTTTCAACATTTTTAAACAATTCAGTCATGAATTTTATCAGAGTAGACAAGCATGAAATGAATTTTCTATCATGGTTTATGAATGCCAGGAGAGCTCAGAGATCAGTAACATTAGAAGGCATTGGTGCTTGATGTTTAACTTTTCCTTTTTATTTAAGTAGGCAAATCCCTTCGAGCATGATTTTGAAATCCCAAGGACAGTGGTTGTTCTAATTTTAGAATAGGATGTTTTCTCTCTTCTCAATAGAGGACTTCCTTATAGAATGGTTCTTGCAGTTGGAAATTCCGCACCGAAGTTCTGTGATTACACTTAGCTATTATGCCATTGGTATGTATATCAATAGAATGGTGCATAATGCAGTACCAATTCTGGAAACTATTTCATTGTTTAATGTTTGTAATACTTTTGTTAGATAGCTAATTTAAAAGGTAATGTATCATATCAGATCATTAATTGGAAAATATTGAAACAAGATTCTATATTAAAATTGAATAAATCCAGCAGATAAATACCTGCAAACATTTTTCATTCTGTTAAATTTATAAATAAGTATCATTGTTGAAGAATATGTAATTGGCCTACAGCTCTCGATTGTTAACATAAGACTGCCAAACTCAATATCAGAAGTTACACTCTGCTACTTCTTTTTCATTTATACATTCATATTAACTACTTATGACTTAATTGTTTCAGAGGTTGTTTTTTTTTTTTAGATTGTCTTTATTTATTTGATAGAGACTGAGCACGAGAAGTCAGAGCGGCAGGCAGAAGGAAGGCTTTCTGCCAAGCAGGGAGCGCAGTGCGGGGCTGGATCCCAGGACCCTGGGATCATGACCTGAGCTGAAAGCAGCGGCTTAACCAACTGAGCCGCTCAGGCATCCCAATTTTTTCAGAGGATTTAAGTTCAAATTATTTTCTACTAAAACCCTACAAAGAAAAATTTTGTTTTTAGTCCTCATTTTTATTTTCGAGGGGCACTTGGAAGAATTTGGGGGCCTTGAATGCAAGGAACCATTCCTTTGAAGGTTATGGCAAGGGTGGGCAGACTGGTCACAGGGCAGAATTTTTTGTGGTAGCCCTCAAACTCTATATCCTACACCAATTGGTCAGAGAGATTACAAAACTGACAATAACAGAACTAAAAGTAAATGTTCACTTTTTTTTTCTATCATGGTGCAGAATCTGTCCCCTCCCTGTTGTGCAACATTTTCTCTAGTTTCCACAAGATAGAGCATTGTTGCAAAAGTATGTAGAACAGCAGCAAATGTTCTATCAGTCCGATTAAACTGCTACTACCTGGGGTGCCTGGGTGGCTCAGTGGGTTAAGCCGCTGCCTTCGGCTCAGGTCATGATCCCAGGGTCCTGGGATGGAGTCCCGCGTCGGGCTCTCTGCTCAGCGGGGAGCCTGCTTCCCTCTCTCTCTACTTGTGATTTCTCTCTGTCAAATAAATAAATGAATAAAATCTTTAAAAAAAAAAAATCTTTAAACTGCTACTACCTGGTAGAAAAAACCTTGTGCAAAGAAAAACCAAACAGTTTAAGTCAGGTCTTCTGCCAAAGGATTCCATATATGAAGCTTGAATGTGTCTGTAATCTGGTTCCTTGGTCCTTCTGCAGCAACGCACAGCTCTTCCCTGCCCATTTGCTTCTTTTTAATTGCACCCCACCGTTTTCATTGTGTTCTAAAACAAGTTTTTTATTATTTTCTTTTCTTTTTTTCTTTTTATTTTCTTATTTTTTAAAAGATTTTATTTATTTATTTGACAGAGATCACAAGTAGGCAGAGAGGCAGGGAGAGAGAGAGGGGGAAGCAGGCTCCCCACTGAGCAGAGAGCCCAATGAAGGGCTCCATCCCAGGACCCTGGGATCATGACCTGAGTCGAAGGTAGAGGCTTAACCCACTGAGCCACCCAGGTGCCCCTAAAGCAAGTTTTTTAAATCCAGGGAACATCATACAGTCTCATTTTCTGTCTGCTAGAATTATAGAATTATAGAGCAAATGATTGTCCATTTATTGTGCGGTCTGCTGAAATTCTAGAACAGTGTGGATTCAACATTTTGCAACCAAAATCCTTATTTTAAGAACTGTTTTTGAATAACGTATGTAAAGGCGCACTCTATACAGTCTCTCCCAACTACCTAAGATGGAAACCAACACAACACAGAAGGAGGACAGAGAAATCTAAGGAGAGACTGGGAGAGAGGGCTCACAGAATTACTCAGGAAACAATGTTTAGTTGAAGGAAATCAATCTCATCTCCCCAGATATCTGGACACCCAGATATTTTTCATGAAAGAGAAACCACTAAAAACAAAACAAAACAAAACAAAAAAAACCCAAAACAAACAAACAAACAAACAAAAAAACCACAAAAGATGGGAAGGTACTGAATCTATCTCATGCCTCAAAGACCAAAATTGAATAGAACCACCAGTGAACAATTGAGAAGTCCCATGTGTAGTGCTGGCTAAGGTGGTAATAGGTAGAAAGGGCACTTTTTTTTTTTTTTTTGGCTTATTTACATGAAATGATACATGTACTATTTTACATTGTATAACACACAAAGGAATTAGGCAATATTGTTTCTTTCCTAAGGACTTCACATGTATATACCAGAAACACAACATACGAGTCCATCCTGCTCACAAAAAGTAAAGCCACAACGGCTCCTCTCAGAGTCCACTTTAATTTTTGCAATGCAATTTTGGAGCTGAGCCATCTTTTACCAACTTTAGATAGGATCTAGAAAACCCTGCCATCAAAAAATGTTATTTATAGTTTGCCTTTCTCTTGCCAGGATAAATAGCATTGCATAAAAAATAATTTGCTTTCATCTTTGAACTCAAGTTCTGTGTATTTTTTTTATTCTATGTCCCAGAACTACCTGCTGTGTCTTCAATATGTAGTTTTATTCCCCCCAACTCCTTGTCTAGTAGGCTACATTAGTAATAAAAATTCATGATATTTTTAAGTATTAGTTCTAAAATAAGTATGCATTTATAGTTTTGTAAGATGCTAAAAAAACTACACCAAACTAAACCATGAACAAGGTATCAAGAGACAGTGAAGTTTTGACATAAGAATGAAAACATTAGGCAAGTTTTATTTCTGATATGAGAGGCCCATGGAGTAGCTTTCTACTACAAAAGCATAATGACTTGTTGGTTCAGTGTATTTCAATTTATTTGCCACATAGACTCAATAAATTAGACAACACTGAGCTACATGTAACAGGAAAATATAGAAGGATAGAATCTAAAAGAATTAAGAGGACTCTTTCCAGGTATTAGAATTCTGATTTAGTGGTCTTTTTGTTGCCCACACTTCAACATATTCTGAACGCTCCAAGATTTCTTAGAAGCATGTATGAATTGAAAATACAGTTTTTTCAAAGTATGAATTTTTGTTCTTAAAAAACAAGAGATGAGGGGCACCTGGGTGGCTCAGTGGGTTAAAGCCTCTGCCTTTGGCTCAGGTCATGATCCCAGGGTCCTGGGATGGAGCCCTGCATCGGGCTCTCTGCTCAGCAGGGAGCCTGCTTCCTCCTCTCTCTCCCTCTCTCTCCCTCTCTCTCTCTGCCTACTTGTGATCTGTCAAATAAATCAATAAAATCTTAAAACACACACACACACACACACACACACACACACAAGAAATGAAATTTAGTTTTTAGCACAGAAAACCAGTGTTGTACCAGTGACTGGAGATGGAGGTAGGTAGGATGATTATTTGTGGCTATAGAGGTTTGAAGTTAGCACAGACTGAGTAGAGTGGTGAACGGGTACATCAGCCATGGGGATGACTGGTAGGAGAGAGTGGTAGAAAAGTTGGGAACAGATTTTAGAGTCTCATAAAAGCTTGTATTTGGCATGAGGGTAATTAACTTTTATTGTATATACTTGAGGACTAAGCAGGTGAAGCTGGTCTTCAGAGTATGAAAATTTTAGAATCAATGCATGAGTAAGCAAATACAAAAAAAAAGAAATACATAATTTTGTTTTATCTTTCACATGGTCAGATTGCCTGGGACTTGCTGTAAAAACAACAAATTTAATGTGAGATACATGCATTTTCTATGTTCTTTCTGTCAAGGACCTGAATTAGCTTCCTACCCATAAATTGCTCTGATTCTATAAAACTAATGTAATTTAAAAGCTGGTATATCAAATAAAAGGATGATTTTTCTGATTTTAAACTTTTAGGTTATTTTTAATATGTGCATTTTTACTTTTTAAATATTATCTTTCCTGCATAGTAGATTTATGTTGCGTAGGTATGTAGTATCTAGTACCATATGCACTAATGGCAAAAGAAGGGCATTGATTAAAATGCCCCTTTGTTCAAGATGGTAATTTCTGATTTTAGTATATGTGCTGCCGAAGCGAGCACAAGATGGTAATTTCTGAATTGAAATTCATTAAATCCCTTAGCATATTTAGGTTTGATTTTCATATTTCACTTTTCACAATGGATCTAATCATACTCTGACAGCTTTCTGCCGCTAAAACAATGCTCAACAATGGCTATTTTTATATATCCCACAGCAAAAGATAATTCATAAGCTCTATAGACATGAATACATAATTTAATAGGACATGTATATGCATTTACATGCGTATTTACTGTGAGGATTAAATTTTCCTGAGCTCTTGCCATAAATTTAAATTTACTTAGTTTTCTTCTCCACGTTGGAGTTGGTATCATCTCTTTCACTATATCCCTATCTTTTCTTTTCCTGTTTCCTGCTTCTCTATTCTCATGTACATTTATAGGTGGCACATCCAGTTGGCAAGAGGCAAGCTAGCAGGAATTTCCTTGGAAGCATAGAATCTGCTAGAAAGTTCTAACAGTGCTCAATGGCCTCTACCCTGGAAGAAACTCGAAACTCAGGGGTTATGAACATGAGCACAGCAAATATCCATGTTCATCATACACAAAGACATAATTCTTGCATCAAATGTCATCCTATCTTGACATTTATAATTCTTGTGGTGTCCATCATTCTTTAATAGCATGGAAAAGTTATCATAAATGTCTCATGTGACATGTGAAAGTCAACATTTTATTTAATTTGATGTTTTAAAGGCTGTCAGTTTAATTCTATTTGTGACTGTCAAGAAAAAAAACCCACAAATGCAAAAATCATTAGGATGATTACTCTCTGTGAATTCAGTCCATAATTTTCTGAGCCCACTTGTTCAGTGTCACCTAAAAATGGCACTGCTGTCATGGCTTTGTCATAGTTATTTGAGATTTATGTAAAAAAATTTTTTTATCTTGAGAAATAAACATTTTGTTCTGTAAGAATCTAAATGTGGCTGAATACAGTTACAGTGTTAGCTCATGTTAATTAAAAACACATTTTTAAATAACATTTCAACTGATAAAATTGAACATTTTTCCTTGGAGTCAGAATGCATTGAAAGAGCATAGGATGTCATCTAATTCTTAACGGCCCTCCAGAATTCTCAATTGATAGGAATTTGACTTAAATATTGAATGTATTTCTAATGACATGCATATACAGATATTAATAGGCAAGTGGGGATTTCCTTTTAGCATACTAAAGTAGAGCAAAGAGATTAATATTAAACAAAAACAGAATACTAAATCTTTTAAGAAAAATAATTAGTCACTGAAATTCATGCTAGCGTTCCAAACTTAAAATTCTCAACACAGATATTTTTCACTAACAGATCAAATTTGTTACTAAAACATTTTCAACATACCAGTCACAGTCCATCATAGTGGGGGTCAGAATCGGACACTTCGCCACGCCTTTCAGAGGTTCTCAACACCGTCATTAATACGGGTATTCATTTCTTAGTCTAAATCACTTCCTAGAAGCACTTCAGGCAAGCTGTGATGTTGGAAGAGTAGTCTTCAAAACTTCTCTATGGCAGTATCTTCTGTGGGACAGAGTCACCCCTGTCAAATACACCCCAACTGTCACCATCTGTCAACACCTGACCGGTGAGTCCACTGAGTTCAGTCCAGCCTTATGACCCAAACATACCAGATCTTACTTAGGAACAGTAGACCTTGAGAGCCAGCTTAACCCCTCCTACGTGCCAATCAACTGACTTATGTATCTCTCTAATTGCTGAATTGGCTTTTTCTGAGAGGAAAATGGCTGCTCATTTAATCTCAAAACACACCTGTATGTTATTAGGGAGTTTTGTGGTGTGAGTGAATGTTCCAGTTTGTCAGAGGACATATCCTTTGTAGGGAAGGGCGCTTTGAAATCTGTCAGTTTAAGTCCTCCAGGAATCAGACACTGAGGAGTCAGAAGGACGGGTTTCTTGCAGAGAATGCGAAAGATGCAGGGGAGGGGAGCAGAGTGGGCAAGAACTTGAAGCCATTGATGCAGGTCGACACCAGCAGAGGGAGAAGGGGAAGGTTGGCTGACTAACAGGGCTCCCGACTGGGGATGCAGACCTCGAATGGCTTGAATGGCCTGAGGGCGAGATTCAGCTCAAAGATTGGGCAGAAATGGCCAAGCCGCAGCTCAGTCATTGCCTAGAAGCTGCCAAGGAAGATACCCTTGACCTGAACACTGTGATAGACCCCCAACGCATGGTGGCTGGAGACGCTCCTCCTACCAGATTCCTATCAGGAGGGAGAGTTCTTACATGGAAAGAAGTGGCTGTTGCAAATTGTCATGGGACGATGTGTTCATCTAAGAGTTGCAGTGCTCTAAGCAAGTATTTTTCTTCTGAATCTACACACATGTGTCCACTATTTCATGTACGAGTTTTTGCATGTTTTGACAAAAGTATGTAATGACTTTTATCTTTACCCTTGTTGCTCCCTTCTAGTCATTTTCAATTTTATTCAGTTCTGTAACTTACTTACTTCTCTACTTTTGTTCATTATTGAACTACTTATATATATTTAGGCCGTTCATTGCACACATCTAAGGTACATTCGTTATTCAAATAGGGGATCTATGCGCTTTGCAGAAATTCAAAGTGTACTCTCATTTTTATCTATAGCTCACACCCAACCTCTTACGGGATCTTTCATTGGTTGTTCCGACAAATCTACAAACTTCTAGCACATGCTGTGATCCCCCTATGATCCTGCAAAGCACGCCTGGAATACCTAGTGTTTTTCTCATATGTTAAAACCCAAATAAAGTAAGAATCCTTTCTATGTGGTTCTTATATATCTTTGTGGGAACAGTTCTCAGTGAGAAAAACTTATTCATGTAGAACGAACAACAAAATACAGCTCATGTGGTAATTGTTGTCATGTTCTAATAAAAATATAATAATTCCCTCTGATTTCAGTCCTATGTGGAAGTTAAGAAACAAAAACAAATGAGCAAAGGGAGAAAAAGAGAGAGAGAAAGACAAGCCGAGAAACAGACTCTTAACTATAGAGAAGAAACATGTTTACTGGAGTGGGGGATGGGTGAAACACATGATGGGGATTAGGTAGTGCAACTGTTGTGATGAGCACCAGATGTTGTATGGAAGTGTTGAATCGCTATATCGTATATCTGTAACTAATACAACTGCAGATTAACCGACTGGGATTAAAATTAAAACTTTAGGGGCACCTGGGTGGCTCAGTGGGTTGAGCCTCTGCCTTCAGCTCAGGTCATGATCTCAGGGTCCTGGGATCGAGCCCCACATCGGGCTCTCTGCTCAGCAAGGAGCCTGCTTCCCCCTCTCTATCTGCCTGCTTCTCTGCCTACTTGTGATCTCTGTCAAATAAATAAATAAAATTTTTAAAAAATTAAAACTTTAAAAAATAAAAAAATTACACACACCCTAAATGCTGTAATTCCTATGACTGGACTGTGACGAGCACAGCCTCTGCCTGGGCACAGTTCCCATACTCGTGATGGTGATAGGTGACTGGTATCAGGTGCACATGGATGGTGTATAATATAAACCCACCTATGATTTTAAACGTTCTAGAGAAAGGGAACATGAAAATAAGATCGCTAAGTGTTAGGGTAACAGAATAAAGAGACATCCCTGCTGAGAGATGCCTATCTTTCTGGAGCCTTACTGCTCAGCAGGGATTCTTAGGACCCAGAGGAGAAGAGGCCGCAGTGTGATCACAGGTGCAACGTGATTGGCAGGTTTACTACCCAGGATGGGCTCCGACTGGACTGGCTGAGAGCCTGCGCCACCTGTCCAGCAGGGGACAAGCTTTCCATGAAAGCTGAGAAGAATTGTATGCCTTGTACCAGACAAGAATGACAGCAGGGAGGCTACCTAGGAAGGCAGGCAAACAGGATCTAAAAAAAGAAGGTGGCAACATGGAGAAGAGATTGAACGTATCATGAAATAGAGCCTCACAAGAATGATAAGCTCAAGCTCAGTTCCGACCTCTGAGGACTCACGAATTATCTTCACATCAACACTCTATGGATGAACATTTTGGGGAGGTCACTTTGCTTTGAGCATACTGAACATGACTGTCGTTTTAATTATACATGAGAATACATGTAAGACACTTGGAGCAGTGCGTGGTGTATGACAAGCATCTTAGAAATGTCACCCACTAGTAAGTACAGAAATGCAAAAGACACAGTAGGCAGTATGGCTCAAGAATTGGGGGGGGGGGGTAATCTAAAATAATGTAGTGGCTCCCCACCATTTTCACATCAGGGTGTCTGCACGTGCCCACACACACACACACACACACACAGACACACGGCTTGTATGACCCCCCCTGGAGTAACCTGGAAGAGACACAGAGCCCCAAATGAGGTTGCTAGCAGATGTAGATGGCAGATTAGAGGTTCCAGCCACTCTAAGGCTCTTCTGGATGCTCTGAGGCTGCAGGGATCTGTCCATCACAAAAACACCAGTGCATGGCACATCACTTGAGAAGCTCTGCTGTGATAGTACATTGACAAGCTGAGTCACATGGCTCTCTGCCATCTGGGAAGGCATTTGAGGGTAGGCTGTGCAAGATCCAGGCAAAAAGGATTCCAATGTGGATAGACTAGGTCTCATCTGGTAGCTCGATGATGTCTTCACACCATCATTTTCTGCTTGTCTTCATCTCTTCTCACCCTGAACACACCTACCAACCTGTTTAAAGCCACCAAGAACTCCCACCTGGTTGATTTCTGTGTCTTATGGCTGCCCCTGTTTCCCTATGGTCTGTAGTTACATAGCAGCCGTGACTTAAAACTAAGTCAGATAATGTGCCCAACTCTTCACGTCTCACTAAGAGAAAAGTCAGTGGTTTACAGTGGTGCAAAGACACACAGGATCAGCTCCTCTCTGAACTGATTTCTGCTACTGTGTATTTAGTCTTTCTTTCTTTGGCTTGCTTTATCTTGCCTTAGAAAACCACATCTTGGCCGAGCTCTCCCTGTCTCATTTGGGTCTTTGCACATATTCTTATTTATAGTTTGTGATGGTTAATTTTATTGTTGACATGCCTAGGCTATTATGCCCAGCTGCTGGATGAAACATCAATTTAGATGTTGCTGTGAAGGGTTTTTTTAAGAATCACTAGATCCTGAGGAAAGCAAATTACCCTCCATAAGGTGGGTGGGCCTCATCCAATCAGTTAAAGACCTTAAGAGAAAAGACTGGATTTCCCTAAAGAAGAAGAGATTTGGCCTCTAGACTGCCTTGGCAACCAAGACCATAACATCAGTTCTGGGAATTTCCAGCCTGCTCTGCAAATTTCTGACTTGCTGGCCCTACAGTCTCTGTCCCTATGCAGATACATCCTACTGGTTCTGTTTCTCTGGAAAACTTCAATACACATTAATTCTACAGAGCACTAGCACACTCTGTCCTCTTACACTGGTTTATCTGCATGTGTATTGATTGTCTTCTCCCACTAGAATACAAGCCACATTTGGGCAAGATTGCCCCCCTCACAGCTTTAGAATAGTGCCTGGTACATGGTAGTTTCTCAATAAATAGGTGTTAAATAAGAATAAAAAAATAAATCGTCATGATCTCTGACTCCATCCAAACCCCTCACTACCTCCCCCATGTAAGGCATAGAGATGAACAAGATTGGCAATGAGAAAGTAGAAAGAGCAAGGGAAATCCAAGGAGCATATACAGGTGTGGAAACAGCATTTAAGTATAAGCAGAGGGAGAGTAGCCAGTAAATTCTGGGTCATATGTGATCCAGAAAGCAGGTGTTTCATAGAAGAAGAAAAATGGAAATGCAAAGAAGAGAATTCCCAGCTATATTAATTTTTCATCAAATCCAGCAGAAAAAATGATTAACAATTGAAAATTTCTCTGGAATTGGAAGAGTACATTTTTTTTAGAGGAGTTTCATTAAAAATGAAACAGGATGCCTCTAGAAATCAACTTAAAAAGCACAGCTTTGAAAAGACCTAAATTGAAGTGGTGGAAAGTTCTGTTAATTATAGAATTAGGAGACTTGACTTCTACTAATTAGCTGTCTGAACATATACAATGTGCTCAGCATTTAGCATTTTTCTCAGATCAATTTATTTTATTTATTTTTATTTTTTATTTATTTGACAGAGAGAGATCACAAGTAGGCAGAGAGGCAGGCAGAGAGAGAGGAGGAAGCGGGCTCCCCGCTGAGCAGAAAGCCGGATGTGGGGCTTGATCCCAGGACCCTGAGATCATGACCCGAGCTGAAGGAAGAGGTTTTAACCCACTGAGCCACATAGGTACCCCTCCCTCAGATCTAATATGAGGATTATGATGTGCGCTTTACTTCCTTAGCAGAGCCCTTTTCCCCTTAAACTGAATCAAATGACAGATATAAAAACTATAAAAAAATAAAACTATAAGTTACTATTACAGGAATGTTTATAAAAATAAACATGATAAGCACGATAATGACTTTGACAACGTACGCTCAATAAAACACCTAAATATAAGTTAACCAAAACATCGAAATACAAAAATAAATTGTCAAAGTAAAAGGTCAAAATAGTGATGAGGTGGTTCAGCATCGTTTGTGGGACTTTAGAGAAGAATTTAATTTCTCAGAGAGAGAGACTTCCCTGTATTTGTGCCAAACACCTGGAGAAATGGATATCCTCCAGCACTTTGGAGAAAATTGGAAAGAAAACTCTAAGTCTACTTTCTCACTCTTTCTGACTCTTATAAAAATACATTATTTAAGGTTATTGCAAAGTTGTTTCCCCTAGGGATGTGTTAAAGTAAACAGTGTTATCTTAAATGTGTTATTCTGTCTCCCTAGTTTTGGAGGTAAAACTTAACTTGAATCAGACTTTTTCGCCATAGTATTATTCTCCTAAAGAAGCCACACCACTCTTAACGTTCAAGAATGAATTAACATGCTTTTTGACAAACTGCACACAATTTATAGCTTTTCACTGAATATAAACTCTGTAATTCCTTTGTCCCCGTAGACTTTTATTTGAGGAATTCAAAAGCATCGACCAATATTAAACATCACAGTGAATGTGTAAAAGAAGAACACTGACTACTGAAAAGCTAGTGAGACAAAGTTGGGGAGAGCAAACATTTTGTTCATGGTTTAGGAGAAAAATAAAGGTTGTTTTCATGACAACAGAAAATTCATACTCTATTCCAGTTTGATGCTTAATAAACTCAAGTTGCCAACCAGTTCCTAAAGATTTTGTGAGCCAGACCTGCTCCTTTCTGTTTAATATCAGGCACCTATATCTTAACTATAATTGTAAGTTTATCAAATCGTAACTGTAATACAGGAATCTACCAAATCTATCAATAGATATTGTATTTTTTCTTGTGTATTTAGAATTCTTAAAGACATTTTGTAGATATATTACTATTTGGCGTGATAAGCAAACATTGCATACATATAAGCTTAGTCTTCTTTTTTTAATTTTTTAAAATTTATTTGACAGACAGAGATCACAAGTAGGCAGAGAGGCAGGCAGAGTGGGGGTGGAGGAGAAGCAGGTTCCCTGCTGAGCAGAGAGCCCAATGTGGGGCTAGATCCCAGAACCCTGGGATCATGACCTGAGCTGAAGGCAGAGACTTTAATCCACTGAGCCACCCAGGCGCCCACTTATAAGCTTAGTCTTTTGTGACCAAGTTTGTATCCCAAATAGCCATAAATAGAGTAAAATGTCTGCAGCTGATACAAAGTATAATAGAATGTTGGGGTGCTTGGGTGGCTCCCTTGCTTAAAGGTCCTACTCTTGATTTTGGCTCAGTCATGGTCTCAGGATCCTGGGGCCCCCTGTGTTGGGCTCTGCGCTCATTGGGCAGTCTGCTTGAGGATTCTCTCTCTCCAATCCCCCTGCCCCCTTCCCCCACTCATGTGTGCTCTCTCTCTCTCAAATAAATAAATCTTTTAAAAAAAAAAACAAAACACTAAAGTGCATTAGCATGTTAATCTAGGATGAGTCCTATTTTATTCTACCTGCATCAGAACTAACATCTAGTTAGGCTGCTCGCACTGAGATCCATACCTTTGGGAGCTGAAGTCATTACAATTAGTGGAAATTTAGTTCAGAGCCAAACATTCCAATTGTAGAATATGTATGTAGACTCTGTAGAATATGTACAAACATTCCAGTTGTCGAGACATGCAATCTAAGGAGGATAGATGTGATTTGGGAATATAGGAATATGCTTACTGTCTCTGACTGGACACGGGCACATGGAAGGAACCATAACACTCAACAAGTTGGACGTTTTTTTTTTTCCAAGATTTTTTATTTATACATTTCAGAGAGAGCAAGCAAGAGCATGAGCAAAGGGAGCTGCAGAGGGAGAGGGAGAAGCAGATTCCCTGCTGAGCAGGGAGCCCAACGCGGGGCTCAATCCCGGGACTCCAGGATCACGACGCCAGCCAAAGCCACATGCCCAACTGACTGAGCCACCCAGGTGCCCTGGAATAAGAATGGTTATACCTACATCTTCTATTCTTCTATTCTTCATGAAAACAAATTTTTTGGTCATGTCTTAGAAAGTTCTTCCTGGAATACTGCGTTTCAAATGTCTGACAAGATCCTAACCTCCAACAATTGCATCATAGAAAGGAATGTTGTCCCATGGAGCCCAGGGTTCTGGGGGATTAAGGTTGGATACAGACTGAAAGAAAATAGGGCCCTGGGGAGAAGAGTAGGGGAGTAACATCTCATTTGGGGGAACACGGCACGTGCAGATGCCGAAAGGTGACCAACTAGGATGGCAGCATATACTCAAGAAGAGTTATTTGGCTCTTAGAAATTATTCTGTGGCTTGGGACACCTGGGTGGCTCAGTCGGTTAAGCTTCTGTCTTTGGCTTAGGTCATGATCCTGGGGTCCTGGGATTGAGCCCCGCATCAAGCTCCTTGCTCAGTGGGGAGTCAGTTTCTACCTCTGCCTCTGCCTGTTGCTCCCTGTGTCTGTGCTCGCTCTCTCTCTCTCTCTCTGGCAAATAAATAAATAGAAATATTATTTAAAAAAAAAGAAAAGATATTATTTTGTGACTCAATTTGGGATGAAGGGTCACATCTGGGAGTAAAGTTTTAGGAAAGCTGTGTAGCGTGTACGGATTCACCAAGGGGAGCAGGGACTGAGATAAACAGAAAAGGACATGGCTTGTTCCAGTTTTGTATGAAACCATTGCCCCCACTTATAGGCTCGAAGGAGAGACTGAAGATTATTTTTAAAAAATAATTGCTGACAATATATACAAACATTTTTGCTTAAGATTAAAAGTCAGTTTTAGAGTGACAGTCCTCTTACTTCATTAAAAATTGTTCACAGAGAGCACTGACAGGTTTTCTAGTATTTTAGAAGTCTCTCACATCACCCATATTGTGGCTCTGTGTATTCAGAAGGGAGTTACAACTGAATTATAATTTCAGATCCACTATCAAGCTCAATTTCAGCACTAATGTCACAGTTCTCAAATATTGGCCTCATCAGAACACTTAGGGCTGCAGTAGCACATTGAAAATGATGCTGAAATTCCTCCTTTCTGTCAATCTTCTATGGAAAACATCTTTCAAGTTTATTGGGTCAAACATGATGAGAATGCCGACACCTGAGAACCAAACCAACTCTATTCTCAGCACTGAGCCCGAAAGGCACAGAAGGTATTTTTAAACTTCCTTAGAATGGCCTTAAAGTAGAACAGTTGGAGCAAATATAAACTAAGGACTAAAGCCATTCCATAGAATAGACACGCTACTTTTGGAACATAGAACTATTTCAGTTTTTATATTTTCCAGAGCAAAAGGGAAGAGGGAATAGCGAGAAAGCATGATGAATCATACCTAAAGTACAGTTTGTGGGCTACATTCATTAGAAGAGATTTCTACTAAAGATATCTTACTGAATCTTGGTCAACGTATAGGCTAACCTGAGTCTTTTTTTTTTTTTTTAAAGATTTTTGAGAGAGAGAGAGAGAGAGAAAGGGAGACGGAGGGAGAGTAGAGAGGGAGAAGCCGACTCCCCCCTGAGCAGAGAGCCCAGTGAGGGACTCCATCCCAGGACTCTGAGATCAGGACCTGACTCAAAGACAGAAACTTACTGACTGAGCCATCCAGAGGCCCCTAGACTAACCTAAGTTTTTAAAAGAGTAAGTCTTGGGGAGGGAGGAGTCAAGATGGCGGAGAAGTAGCAGGCTGAGACTACTTCAGCTAGCCAGAGATCAGCTAGATAGCTTATCTAAAGATTGCAAACACCTGAAAATCCATTGGCAGATCGAAGAGAAGAACAGCAATTCTGGAAACAGAAAAACAACCACTTTCTGAAAGGTAGGACCGGCGGAGAAGTGAATCCAT